>NW_025741957.1:0-610 GCF_021292245.1 Micropterus dolomieu
TTTGAGTGACTAGTTAATCATTCACACATTCCGCGTCAGACATGATTAAACGGTTGAAACGCGGACAAAAATCATGTAGGTCTACAGAAAACAAATGTGGTGCTGAAAAGATAAGGGAGAAAAAAAGAGTTCGCTCGAAGCAGTTGCAGCAAAGTGCCTCAATATTACATTTATTTTGTGCTGTTCTTTTTGTACCTGAAGACAGCAGTGAGGACTCCTGCTGCAGGGTGGGTAGTGACTTGTTACAAGTAACATAATTTTGCAAAATAAATAAATTAAATAAAAAAGCCTTTTTTAAAACTGTAGCCTACTTTTACTCTTTACTCCAGTATTTTCTGTGGGCCAGTAATCTACTTTTAATTTTACTACATTTTCCATTTATACCTTCATAATTTCACCAGTCTGTAATCTGCAATGGGCTTCGTTAACCGAAAGAGCCAGGCTGTGTGCGCACAGTTACGCAGAAGAGCCCAGGTCTCCTCTGTGGTACAGAGACGGGCTCTTATCACAGATATGAATGAGCTGGGCAGATGCAAACATTTAGAAAATCAGGCAAATACCTTTCAGTTTAAGGCTTTATTGTTCTACTGAAACAACTGAAATCCAGTGA
>NW_025741957.1:630-14308 GCF_021292245.1 Micropterus dolomieu
TTTGAGTGACTAGTTAATCATTCACACATTCCGCGTCAGACATGATTAAACGGTTGAAACGCGGACAAAAATCATGTAGGTCTACAGAAAACAAATGTGGTGCTGAAAAGATAAGGGAGAAAAAAAGAGTTCGCTCGAAGCAGTTGCAGCAAAGTGCCTCAATATTACATTTATTTTGTGCTGTTCTTTTTGTACCTGAAGACAGCAGTGAGGACTCCTGCTGCAGGGTGGGTAGTGACTTGTTACAAGTAACATAATTTTGCAAAATAAATAAATTAAATAAAAAAGCCTTTTTTAAAACTGTAGCCTACTTTTACTCTTTACTCCAGTATTTTCTGTGGGCCAGTAATCTACTTTTAATTTTACTACATTTTCCATTTATACCTTCATAATTTCACCAGTCTGTAATCTGCAATGGGCTTCGTTAACCGAAAGAGCCAGGCTGTGTGCGCACAGTTACGCAGAAGACATTCAAACATTTAGAAAATCAGGCAAATACCTTTCAGTTTAAGGCTTTATTGTTCTACTGAAACAACTGAAATCCAGTGAGCCACACCATGGCACAGGTGGCCATGTTGGAAAGCAGCCTGTGTCACTCTTTAACAAGCCGGCCGGCGCCTACTTTCACTTTCCGTTAACGACGCATTAAAAGCGTCTTTAGTCTCTGCAGAGCAAACGTAAACTTCACACTGTAACATCTAAGTCTGATCACTAGATTGATTCTGATATATTAACAGTATCCTATCCTGTTGTTGAAAAGAGCATCGCTTTCTTTTGATTGATATTATCCTGTTTTTTTGTTTTTTTTCATAGCCTACTGTTTAATAGCGATGTGAACAGACAACTGTGAACAACTTGGCTTTCACTCAGCAGCTACCAGCTATTATTTATTCAGGAAACAATCAATTTTTGAGATGCAGAGAGAGAGAGAGAGAGAGAGAGAGAGAGAATATGGTGGATAAAACAGTCCTGTTGGGCTTTACGCATGACGCACAGCTTCCTCTGTAGCCTATGCAGGTTTACCTTCAACAAGGAGCTGCTCCCCATGTTACTGTTGCTACCACAATAATTATCTGCGTTGTGAAGATTGTTTAGAGGCTTTAGGAATAAAAATCAGATTGTATTGGCTGTCTGTGCTACTGCAAAGAAAGCGGTTTAGTTGGCTACATGTCCATAATAAAAGTGGCTAGGCAGCAAGCTGATATTTTAAATTGATCTTATCAACACATTCATGGACATTTAAAAAGGAAAATAATTATTTAACAGACATAATCGACCAGCAAAGCAAATTGTATTCCCTAGAAATAACTATATTGCAGCTGTTTCTGATGAACAGCAGATAAAATATAATATTATACTTTTACATTAGTAGGTTTGTAATTTTTTTCTTTTACTTTTTATGGGAGTAATTATACTTTTTCTTGAGTAAAGATTTTAAGTACTCTACCTGCAACTGGCCAGGGGCACCAATACTAGCGCTGACATGGTGAACATGAGACATACAGCTAGATGAGGGCAAGAGCAGAACAGAGTCAGAGCCAGCAGTTTATGGTTAGATTGATGTTGATATGGCTTATTTAGTTATCTACTCAAAGGCTCAGCTGAAGTGATTACTTCACTTTAGGAGTGTTAGAGGGGTGTTTCTACTTTTGAAAATGTATTTCAATGGCTCATTTAGTGATGTACTCTACTTGCATAAAATTCTCAAGAATGCAGGAATAAAAGCCTCTAAAGACCCGGAGGGCCCAACACATGCTTTGTCTGGAGAGCGGGCAGACCAGGGACAAACTCCTGGGCCACTTGTGGCATGAGGTGTGTCTCTGCTACATGTCCATAAACAATTGAAAAGTAGTCCGTGTTCACACAGAGATGCATTATTTTAAGAGGAAGAGGAGGTCACAGGAGGAGGAGCAGAAATAACTGAGGAGGACGAGCTTGTAATGTATGGATAGCTAGTAGACGTAGTAAATTCTAAAACTCACGTAGTAAAAAGACTTATGTTATTCCAACAGCATGTCATCAGAGTTTGCATTGAAAACAGTTCTTTGTTCACAAACATTTGTTGCAGGGAGAGTCAGGGCCAAGTGAGATACAGGAAATATCACAGACAGCTAAATCAAGTGTAACATTTGGATAACTAAATACATTTGTACTGTGGCTACATTAACTAGCAGCTGTTCCATGTTTTTAATGGTATGTAGTCGGTTTTGTTCTAGTTATTTTATACTCCCTCTCTCTGACCCTCTTTGAGTTTTCATAATCTCCCCTCTCCAGTCTATTCTCCATCTTCTGTCACTACAAAGACCCTCTTTCAGCCACACTAATAAGTACATTCTGTTTTCAAAAGTCATTAGAAATGAGCATTTAATCAGAATAGGAATCAGAAGGAGCTTTATTGCCAAGTAGTGTTTAACACATGCGAGGAATTTGTTTTGGTGATAAGGTGCTTTGGGGGGGCCCAGCTTGCAAAAGGTTGAGAACCCCTGCGTTAACACAAACTCACACATACAAAAAAAACTGTAACAAGCAATGCAACTGCTGTTTAGACAGTGGACTAAAGGGGGAGCAAAAGCTCCCCTTATAAATCCTTTTCTTTTTGATTAACATGACACTCCACCCCTACACACATCTATTCTGTCCACTCATATACATATACTGTATGTGTACACACTGATATTTCCATCAGCATTCAGGTTGACCTTGTCTTAAATTGTTGATCTCCCTGTGGCATGTCCCTCTGGGTCCCTGTGTCAATGTGGGAGCTTCCTCAGTGGTCCCCAAGTGAATATTTCATGCACTGCAGGCTGTGCTGCAATGCACATGTACACCATACACAAACACAAATACACGCATTGCCCCAAGCTAACTTATAGGAGAGAGGAAGTGTCATTACTTATATACAGTAGGTTCAGCCGAAATAAAAAAGAAGAGAATCCATTCAGGAAACTGGGTTAAAGTGCTGCTTCAGTGTTCACTGAACTGATTTCTCCCTCATGGGAGCACTCTCCTTCAATGTCACTAAGAGCCCCTGTACAGACAGTATTTTATCAGTCCCACATCAACCTACCATCCAATAGTACACATACACATACTGAGATAATTCCCAGTAGTAATGCAGTTCTTTACTTAGCAACCGGACATCTCTGTCTTCGGCTCCCTCTTCCCTCCCTCCTTCCTCTTGCACCCGCCCCTCTTTTCCTTCCAGACCCACAGCAACAAACCAATCTGCAAAGCCTCCAGTTTTTTTTTTTGGCATCTCATTTGCACAGTTAGTCTGGAGTGAGTCAGCCCATTGGTTGCTTAGTTATGTTCCTCACAGTAGCCTCAAATCCACTGTAAATTACTCCCAAGACATCTTAAGCCACTGTATTTATTCATTAAGGAGTTTCACTTTATTTTGAAATATAGTTTTTGGACACCATAGCCATACTTAATAAATGCACATTTATTTACAAATTCTCCTCTTTTTAAAAATAAATGTTGTGATTCCATACCCAAATAAACCTCCTGATAAATGCTGAGGCAATCACAGCTGGACTAAAACAATTTACTTGTACAAACAATCAGCTGTATTTAATCAAATTGTGAAGAGCATCTGATACACTTAAAAAAAAACTTTTTATTTAAACATTTCAGTCATTTTACATACTAGCACTTTCTGACATAGGACTTCATAAATTCAGTGACAAGTAATCAAAAAAAAAATTGGGAGGTGTTGGGGTGTGTCCACAGACAACTGCAGACCGTCATTCGCTCCATTGTGTAAACATTTTTCAGTCTCTGAACCCATTGAATTATGTTTAGTGGTTTATATGAATCATTCTTTACCCAGAATTTGAAAAATAAGACAATTTGGAAAAAAGAAACTATTAATATCCTTCTTCTACTGAAGTTATCACTGTTTTGTAATCATATGCTTTTTTGGAGATTCTGCGTAATTTCTTTTTCTAAACAGACTTGTGGATTTTGGAGTGGAACTGTTCAAGCAAACCACCTCCTCAGTCCTACTTTGCCTTCTTTGTGCCAGACCTCCTAGTCAGGCCCCAAGGCTAGTTTCTAACAATTCCCAGTTTTCTGGTGTTGATACAGAGCCCTGCTGAGTCTTAATACCCGACACCTCCCCTTCCCACCCATAAACTTGCTGCTCCCGTCCAGAGATGTTGTATATCTTGTGCGGTTTGATTCAAACCAGTACGGCTTCATTACATTAGTTTCACTCAAGCGATTTGGGGCTCCTAACACATTAAATCGCATGTTTAGAGAAACAAAAACAAATTGGGCACTGATAAATAAATCCAGATTGTTGCCGTGGCATCAGTTAAAAATATCTCAAAGCTTCATGTCAGTACGCAAGATGATGCTGCCAAGTAAGAAAAAAGTAAGAATATCCTGAACGGGAAGTAAAAAATAACAATCTAACACAATACCTAACAAGTTCCAGATCCTTAAAGGCCACACTTTTTTTTGATAAAGGCTGATTCCAAATCCTGAACAACTTATGTAATTGCGTTTCATAAGAAATCTGAGGGTAAAAACAGTAACATTTAAACATTGTCTCTACAGTTTATTTGCATAAAAAGACAAAAATGGTTAAAACGTAATACTTCAACTTCAGTTACATTTTGATGACAGTACAACAACAACAACAAAAAAAAAACTTGTTACACTTGAAAAAATTTGAGTGGGATGAAACAACTCTCCTTGTAGATAGATATTGAAAAACATTTGTTTGACAACTTTTGTGGAATCAAGTTTTCTAAATGTTAATACATTATTAACATTAACATTTAATACCTTATTTTGTCTTGACTGTAAGTTACAGTTTGGCCGAAGAACACAACAAAACAAAAAAAAGGCAGAATGTTTCTCTTCTTTAAGGGAAACACTCAAATATCAGCCTAAATTACCTGTCAGGACTGATACTTCTCTAGTACAGTATCTTCCACATCCAGATTGAACTCCTTCACACCACACACAGAGAATAAAAAGGCCATTGGCAGACATTTGAAACTACTCCGATTTGACTCTAGCATTGATTAGAACAGAACAACTATTCTATTGTGTTATTTGTCATAATTTCGTCAATACAGGGGGTGACCCCCATCTAACTTTACTTGTTCCCCAACTCTTACATCCAGTCCCCCATTGTTTCTCAATAAATAAACCCCCTGCGATGTTCTAACATCCGTCTACTGCACAGAGAGCATAACAAAGGCTTTGTGTTGGAGAGGTTAGAAGCTGCTTCATGCTCTGGCCTTGAAAAAGCGAGTATTGTTATTTATTGATAACAGAAGTTTCCCCACACCATCTCTCAGTCACTAACCCCCAAGCTCTGCTGTTTACCCGAATTAGAGATGATCCAAAACCATTGTGCTGTGGGCCTCAAGTTTTGGGAGCGCTCTGTTTATTATCATACACACATGTCTGTGTAGCAATGATCAAAAATTAATTGAAATACCTTTTTTCTTGACTAAATGTAAAGCACCCAAATCAAAAGTCTTGTGAGTGAAAAATTACATTTCGTGAATGTAAATAAATCCTTACCACCCAGTTTTCCACACTTGGCAGATCAAACTTTGCTCCTCTTTGGGTTGGAGGTTTAGCAGATCCCTGCAGTCTCTGGAAGGAGTTGTCTCTGTTTAATGTTAATAGGAACAATACCTCCACTCTCTAATTCACAGGCAAGTATGAGTCAGTATGTTGATTAAAACTCAAAATGCTTAATGGGTTGGAGGGTCTTCTGTCAGTAGAGTAGTGGGTCATTAGGTAAGCGTTTTTATTACCCCATAGCACAAAATGGCAACACCAGATCTGCAGAGGTTTGATTGAGTTTTTAATCAATACTAATAGCTCAGTGATTACTTTGCCTGGTGTGGATATTTTTGGGTTCCAAAACTCTGTTTAATGGTCCACAAAACAATTCAGCTACAGAAGCTGCTAAACTTGCCAATGCCAAAAAAACAAGTAACATACTACAGCATTTTACCAAACTGTCTATCACTTCTAATGGGTTTCTACTTTAATTAGCTAACTGACTTGTCAATGTTGTCTGTGTCTATATCTTAAATAACCGGGGGGGAGGGAGGTGTGTTCATTTCAAGTGCTGTTGCAATTTCTACCATCTGTGAGTAGACTAAGGTTGTGAATGGCTGTTCAAACACAAATTAATAGCAGCTTGGAGGGAATGAGTTCCACTCGGAAAAGTAGTTGATGTGTTGAAAAAAAGAGTACTCTTGTTTTATTTCAAAATGACCTGTCAAATAACATTAACTCAAGCACTTTCTGCATCTGATTGGTTTTATAGTTATTAATTAATTATAATTTATAATTATAGTGACTTAATTTTGGTTATTGTGATAAAGTGTTTGTGTGTGTTTCCCGTTCTCCTGCAGGTGAGTAGGATACTGTACAGCTTTGCCACAGCGTTTCGGCGGTCAGCTAAGAAGGCAGTTCTATCGTCTCAGCAGCCCGCTCCACTCACCCCTGACAGTGACTTGTTTACCTTCACCGTCAGCCTGGAAATCAAGGAGGATGATGGCAAGGGTACTTACAGGTGAGACGTACATTCACGCATTATATATTTCAATTTTGGGAGCTTGAAACCATCATTTATGATGCTTACACAGTTGTGTATGCTTTGAAAGCTGAATATGTAATACCATGTCTTGAAATACTTTGGAGTGTCACAGAAGTCAGGAAACATAGGGAACATTTTTCTGTGTATTGTGGCTTTTGCCAGAGACAAATAATCTTCATGTATTGTAGATGTGGGCATACTGTTCAGTCCGCATTCTGTATTAAACACCAGCTTTAACCGTCAAATCGAGCCCTTAATGAATGTCTCTCACAATGTATGTCATTGTGAAAAATATATAGAAACCTTGAACATCTTCATCTGTAACCATTTATTTGTGGCGGCGCCACCATTCCAACTAAATATGTAAGGAGCTTTGAATGAAAAGGGCCACCAAATGTCCTGAGGATCTTACCAAATTACCCGTGTCATGCACATTAAAAACAGGGACATGCAGACCTGGGGAATGAGTGTTGTTCAAATTAAGCACACTTTTGGATGACCCAGTTACAAAAGTCACAAACCTTTCCGGTGTTGACAGCTTATGGGGTTCATACTACTCACGAGGGAAGCATCATCTTATTGATTCATATACAAAAAGGATGTGTCAGTAAATCCATCCATCCATCCATCCTCAACCGATTATCCTGCATACAGGGCGTGTTAGTAAATAAAAATATCACTAAAGACAATCACTGATGGAAAAAGAAGGACTGGGGAGCCCTTCCTGTCTCACAGTGGACTGATAATTTGACCACTTCTATTAATTACGATCTCACTCTTTTTCTCACGTTGATTAGAGAACACAACAGAAAGTTCCTGTGTTTGCTGCATTCAAACCCATCTTGTTTGACCTTTGCTTTATTTTGTTTTCCCTGAGTCACTTGCGTGTGTTCACAAATAGCCCTAGATATTTACTTGACTTATTTGGAAAACAAAACAAAAAAGACCAAATAAAAAATGCCAGGGGTTATTTTTAGCCAGCACAGATTTCCTCCTCATTAGCTCTTGGTTGATTATTTTTAGGATGCTGACTTCCAAGCAAACAGCTCCCACATGCAAGCACTCCTAGACTGTTGTTGTTTCCCTTGTGAATAAGCTATGGAGGGGCAGAAGTCATCTTATGTGGGGTGATGGCGCAATGGATTCAATCCCCCACTGTGACCCATCCACCATTGTGTTCCTGTACAAGACACTTAACCCTCGTTGCTCCAGAGGCGTGCGACCTCTGAAATGTAAGCAATTGTAAGTTGCTTTGGATAAAAGCGTCCGCTAAATGAATAAATGTAAATGTAATGTGCATGTGTTCTCACTCGGTAAAAGAAATTGGAAGACTGTTAACTTACGTTTCAAGTCGCGGTGGATATTTTAAGCACGGACCAGGTAAAACAACAGTGAACACACAGAGTGCAGATGTTTGTTTCAGTTGTTTGATAGGCTACGTCATTAATATGCTGATGTGCGGCTCACCAGCCTCTGTGATAACGGATCACGGGTGAAAATATACGGAAAAAAGATGAGTTCTCTGTCTTTTAGGTGACTTTATAAAACATACTGATGATGGAGAAAATGGAGCAGACGGGGGGAGAGAGACAGAGAGAGGCGGGGCAAGCCGGGCGTTTACCTGAGGTGTAGGTGTGTGTGTCAGAGTGTGGGGAGAAGAGAATTCCGAGGCAGGTGCAAACCATACTTAAAAACAATAATAAAAATGTTCGTGGTTAAAACCTGCTTTCACAGGGTGGTATAATGTAAACATTTGAGATTTTTTTTTGCTAGGGGGCGGGGGTTTTACAATAATGATCGACATCATGATGTCTGTCAGTCTATCAGCCCATCCCTATAATGTATGTAGAATGATATCTGTAAAAAAAAATAAAAGTAGAATATATTTAAATCATCTTTGTATATAGAAGCCTGTTTGTCTGTAGTCAGAGGACATTACATTGTAAAACCATGACTCAGTCAGATAGTGTAGTTGACTAAGCTGCATCTGGCACATTAAATCCCTGCTCACAAAGTTTTTGTGATCTAAGCACTGCCTGAAACTATGGCAGGTTCCAAATGTTTGCAGTAGATTTCAAATTGATTGATGTTTTTTTTTTTTTAACTCAAGAAACTCTACTTAAGGGTTTCTTCAGTGTTTCCTCAGGAATTTGTGTCAGTGAAGGTTTGGAGAATGTTGATTACTGTTCCTGTCTCAAAGCTCGTTCTTTTCCTGTTTGAAAATGGCTCTTACTCTTACACTTTTATTATGATAAATGGGTCTATTATGAACATGAGCCTTGGTCTTCTGGACTGGCTCTTATATTTCAGAACTCCTAATGGTTTGTCACTCTTCTACACCCCTCAGATCATCAAAACAATCCCTTTTAGCCATTCCACAGTCGTATGAAAACAATGGGTGATCGTGCCTTTTCAGTGGTGCCCCCGAGACTGTGTAATAAACTACCCCTGATTATCAGATCATCCCCCACCATCGAGAATTTTAAGTCTCATCTTAACATTCATTTTTTATTCTTTGGCATTTGAGTCTGTTTAGGGGAACCTTTGCTTAACTGTCTTGCAAGTGTCTTTTTGTCTATTGTATTGCTATATGTCATTAATGTTGTTTGGCCTGTTTTAATTTATCTGGTTTAATTGTTATTTATTCAACTGTAGAACTTTGTTCAGCACTTCGGTCAACTTTGGTTGTTTTTAAATTTGCTTTATTCCTTGACTTTTATTTTTTTTTTTCAGTCAGACTGATCTGAGCTGATTGACTGATTAGTGATACATCTGAGTAATCTTGTTGTCCAGCTGAAGAAACACTCTAGTGGCTTAAATTGGATGTGCTAGTTTGTGTGTAAACTGCAGGGTTATTGTTTCTTTTCCAGTCCAGATAATTAAACAGGATAATTAAACTGGTTGTTTAATTAATCAATTAAATTATTCAATTAATTATTAATAATTAATTAATCAATTAAACAACCTGTCTTGTCAGCTTGTGGTCAAATAATATCTAAAATGTCTTTAATGTAATTCAGTTACTGTCTAATATAAGATTTAAATGATATTTAAATCTGCCTTACTGTGTCACTGTCAAATGTATCACTGGGTTTTTCTCTTGCTGATAAAAAAATGTTTATGTTTCTTGTTTTCACATGTTCAGTGCTGTAGCAAAAGACAAGGACAAGCAGAGCTTCAAGCTGCGTGCAGGAATGGACAAGAAAATTGTAATTTATGTCCAGCAGACCTCCAATAAGGAACTGGCTATTGAGAGGTAAGTAAAGCACAAACACAAGCACATGCAGTCACACACTCATTGCGCACACACACAAGACATCTTCAGAAAAGCTTAAGAGTAGCATCCACTAGTAAACTATAAAGTGCCATAGCATCACTTAATGTCAATTTTTGTTATTTAGTGTAAGGGTGCGTGTCCACCAAAGCGTTTTTTTCTGATGCCAGCGTCTTTTTTTCAATTCATTCCAATGGGAGCGCTGTGTTTTTTCAAGCTGGTAAAAACTCCAGGAGCACTGAGCGTTGAGCACTGAGCGTTTTTTTCTGGTCGCTGAGAGTTGAACAATTTTCAACTTTGGGAAAAACGCTGCGCTCGTCACTATCACTTTTTACCCAGCCGTCCAATCACAGTGCAGGAGGGGCGGGACAAACACCGCACCGAGCACATCCGATCTTGAACGAAACGGTGTGCCTACTCGCCAAGGCTTTTCCTCGCCCGCAAAATCGCATGAATCCATGTATGGAGAGTCTGTGCACTCATGTTTCAGCCTTCTCTTTATTCAGAGCAAGGGCCAGAGCAAGTAGGCCTACATACTTTGTGGTGACATTTTTACATTCAATAAAATTAAGTAGCCTACCCTACTTGTAGCACATTGCCTCCACGGAAATTATGTATCATAACAACCACAGCATCTTGAAAAAAAACCACTGCGCCTCCAAAACGCACCATAGCGCTCCCAGCTAGGCGTTTTCAGAAGAGCAGGTGGCTGTTTTCAGCTGGCAAGAAACGCTTTGGTGGACACGGGGCCTTAGTGTATTAGTGTTCATTTAAACAGGCTGCTGGGTCCTTATGTTTAGTGCCCTTTTGAAGTTTCATATACCAAGAGAATCATTTGGTATGTAGGCAGCACTACTTTCAGAAGATTTATTCTGCAGTACAACGACAGTAAAACAACAGCCATATCTCTAAACATGATAAAAGCACGCAGGAACAATCTAGATTAATGTAACCAACTGAGGGAACAGAGGATGTCATTTTTTTGTCACTCTGGAATTGTCCTGTAAAAGGAAAATATTTAAGGAGAGAATCTGTCATGCATTTACTCAATTTGCTGCGGTTGAGATGTGTCTGCCTAAATGACGACCAGACATTCATGAGAAAGGAATCACTCAGATATATTTGATAAACACACACCGGCAAACATCTTTACATCCGCACGTCGGCTCAGCCCATGTCAGGTTTTAAGTGTTCCGGCACATTTGTGAGATGGTGATTGATGTGAGTCTGTCTCTGAGGCTCCCTTATTTTCCACGGTTTAATAAATCTGTTGAAATGTAAACATTCCATCACTTTTTTTACGCATTTGCACTTTCATGGTGGTTTGTTATTGTTTGATGAACCCAGAGAAGGTAAGGATTGAAGTGCTGTGTTTAACATTCTCCATGTTCTGGTCTGTGTTAGAGGATCAGTCCAGGAAGCTATTTGCAGTCACATGTGATGGTTAAAAACTGGTTTTACTTTATAGGGAGATTTATTGTTCTGCATCTGGTTCCCGCTCTTGCTCTGTTCTTTATTCCCTCTCCCTTTTTTCTTACGTAATTCTATTAGTTTTCATTCTGCGTATGTATTTGCATGTTTATTGATGTGTGCTTTCTTGTATGTTTCCTCTCCAGGTGTTTCGGTCTCTTGCTCAGCCCAGGGAAAAATGTCAAGAACAGCGACATGCACCTGCTAGACCTGGTGGGGGACTGTTTTCATGTGTATGTGTGCGCTGTCGTGCAGTTGTGTGTGTTTGCTAACTTCTTCTCACTCGCGCCCCCTACAGGAGTCAATGGGAAAGAGCTCCGACGGGAAGTCATACATCATCACAGGAAGTTGGAACCCCAACACGCCTCAGTTCCAGGCTGTAAATGAGGAAACGCCCAAAGGTAACAGCCAAACATCTGTCAAAAATTCAAATAGAAATGAGTTTACAGTTATTATTTCCTTAGGTCATATTTCACGGGCTAGTTGGTTGTTTATTGACTTGTGTTTTCCCACTAATGTTTGACACATGTCCAAACACTTTCCTCTGGTTGCACAAATCCTCGACTCAAGCTGTGAAAGAGCAAAATTATAGCTGCACTAAATAAGAATGGCAACTGTACTTTGCTGTTAAAAAATAATGTTGCATAGAAAACATAAGCTACAATATTTGACAGCCACACTAATAGACCCAGGCTCTGACTTTGTTTCATCTTTGTGCCTCATGCCGTACATGCTACATCCACATTCAAACACAAAAAGTCTAATTCATTGTTCATTGTGACTCAGTTGTTCTCGTAAATAATTTTCAGTTTAAATATGTATTTGTTATAGGTGGGGTCATGAACTGAAGAGAACGAGTCACTTAGGGATAACATTTTAGCTGTTTTTTCTTTGTTTTTCTAGATAAATTCATGTACATGACGACAGCGGTGGACCTGGTGATTACAGAGGTTGAGGAGCCGGTCCGTTTTCTGCTGGAGACGAGGGTCAGAGTGTGCTCCCCAAATGACAGGCTGTTCTGGCCCTTCAGCAAGCGTAACTACACTGAGACCTTCTACCTTAAACTACGACAGGTATGTCAAGTCATGGCACAGTTTCCCATCCATGATTGAATCAACGCAAGCGATGGTGAATTGCTCTAAATATCAGCTGTGACCTGCAGTTTCTTAACACACTTTATCTGACGTCTTCTCAACGCATCTCTCCTCAGATGGAGCGTAAGGAGCGTAAGAGTCCTGCCTCTGACACACTGTATGAGGTGGTGAGTTTGGAAAGTGAGACTGAGAGAGAGAAACGGAAGACCACAGCTAGTCCCGGCATCCTGCCCACCGGGCCGGGTACCATGGTTCCTTCTCCACCTGAGGATGATGAAGAGGAAGGTGATTGGATGCTGTCTTACTTTTGTCACTCAGTATGAGATTTTTATTTTATTAAAGGCACAAGATATAGAGGGTAGCAAATAAATTATATTAAAAATGTAATTCATGATATAGCAAAAGGTATCATTTGTTATTGAAGCTATATAAAAATATTCTTTACAAAAATGACCACATAAAACTACAGAAGAAGCCTGACTAGCAGAACCATATGAAAGTGGTTTGAACTTTTTGATCCTCTATATCAGGGGTATTCAATTAGATTTCAAAGAGGTCCAGTTAGAGAAAATTTCCTGAAGCAAAGGTCCGGAACATCAAAACGACAAACTTGTGTTATCATTCAGTACTATAACCTATAGTTGTATCAACACATGTTTTTAGTCAACAACGGACTGTCAAATCAAATAATATTTCAGTCAGTTTTCACATCAAACTGGAAGGATAATAAATAATAACTATTCAAATAATAAATTCTAAATTTAAGTAAACTAAATTAAAGTGCCTAATTTTTAGAAAAAATGTAATAAAAAGTGTAGCTTGAAGTGATGAAGTGTAGTCTTAACCAATTTTATAATAACACAAATGATCAGCTGTAATGCCTCCTTCTCTTTCATTTCCTCTTACAGAGCTACCACTTTCCTACTTTCTGTTGTTCAGTGAGAAACGTGAGCTCCAGCTAGCATATTGGAGATCTATGAGATATTCTGGTTTTGAACTGCCCGTGGGAGGAATGTACATGTAAAAATCTGTACATTCTTGATTAAAAGTCATGTGAAATCTCTTTTATCTTTCGTCTCCTCAATTCGCGTGTGTTTCCAAAACGTCTCTGGTGAATCTCGCGGACTCGACTCGCAAGCATCGGTATGCACAGATTTGATTGGCTGAGCAGCGTCACATGAGAGGATTGGAGCACATGCGATTGGTCTGTGAGTTTCCTGGTCCTCTAAACCAGTACAGTAAATGCTAGAAAAGCTGCGCGGG
>NW_025741958.1:0-4877 GCF_021292245.1 Micropterus dolomieu
ATGTCATCAATCTGATTTTGTTGCTTACATAGCTCCTAATCCAATTTCAAACCTGAATTTGGTCCCAACAAATGTCTCCCTCAATGCCACCTGGGACCCTCCTGTGGGTGATTATTCATCGTTCAAGATTGTGCTCCAGCTGGATGGCCAAACTCTTAATACAACAACCAGCCAAACACCTCGGATGTACTTTCACAACCTGATGGCTGCAGTCAAATACACAGTCACTGTCTACAGCGTTGGTGGAAATCTCAGCAGCACCCCAGTGACTCTCTCCAAGTTCACCCGTGAGTCACTTTGCCCCTGTTGTATTTTCCCTGTTTGTGTGTTATTATAATCCCAATGTGGTTGATTTGGCGACACGTGTGGTAACAGCAAGTGTGTTTTAATACTAGAGCAAACGCTCCTTAAGCAGCTACTTTGTCAGAAATACAACAGGAGATCAGCTGGTGCGTCTGCTTACAGTGCAGCCAAACAAACTCATGTTGTTTTGATAATCAGGTCGGACAGTAATCAGTCTTTTTCCATCATACCAGGAGCAAATCATCTAACCGCTCACTGTGCCGCTGCTTCTTGTTCTGTTACGTTCAGCAATATTTAAAAATATGTTGTCTTGTGTTTTGCCAGTTCTACACTTTTAATGTGAAGGAGTAGGAAATGTTCGGTTAGCATTAGTAAGAGAATAAATAAATAAATAATTTATAAATTAGGGATTTCACATACATTTTTTGGTAGATTAATATTAAATAAAAATTATTTACTCTATAATTTTGTTTGCTAGATGCTGCGACCTACGAGCTAAAGGTCAAGTGTGGATTTATGATATAGAATTAGGCAGTTTGATTAGATAAATGTAGATGCCTCTGAGTTTAGGATGAGTAATAAAAAATAATTTAAAGTTTTAAAAGAGAAGTATGTGAACATAAAAACACTCAAATGTTTTTTTAAAAGTATTTGTCAATTGGCATGCTGACAATTAACAAAGGGAAATTTATTTAGTAGCTAGAAGTGAAGAGCAATTTGTCCATTTTGGACATTTTCCATTAGGGGTGTACTCACTTTTGCCAGCGGTTTAGACATTAACGGCTGTGTGATGTATTATTTTGAGGGGACAGCAAATTTACAGTTATACAAGCTGTACAC
The DNA here is from genome assembly GCF_021292245.1 of Micropterus dolomieu. NCBI lineage: Eukaryota > Metazoa > Chordata > Actinopteri > Centrarchiformes > Centrarchidae > Micropterus > Micropterus dolomieu. The sequence continues at coordinate 1,144 of NW_025741958.1, forward strand.
TCACTACTTTACATTGTAGCAAAGTGTCATTTCTGCAGTGTTGTCACATGAAAAGAGATAAACAACTATTTACAAAAATGTGGGGGTTGTACTCACTTTTGGGAGATACTGTACATCATTGTTATCCAGATGTCATGTATCAAACCTTGTTTATTTTCTGCTGTAAGAGGACACTGATCTCCACTATTTATGGTAAACAAGAAAGAGAAAACAGGAAGAAAATGGAAAAAAGTTGTCTCTCTGGTTAAGTTAAATAATAAATTAAACAACAGTGTGTACGATGTGCACTGTTTTCATAATCCAGTTGTCATGCAGATTATTTTTAAATTACCAGCCTTGTTTTACATTTTAAAATATACACTGATAAATTAATACACAGATTAGTAATGTAGCAAACACTTTGCTTGTTACCCTGATTTTATCTCTCCTTTTTTTTCAGTACCTAACAAAGTCGAAATCCTCAACGTCACAATGGTGACAGAAACCTCTGTCTCCCTGAGCTGGGACAAACCAGCTGGGGGAACGGTTTCCTATATTATTAATGTCCAGGGAGAGAAGAATCAGAGCATTCAGACCAATCTAATAAGTTACACAGTCAACAGTTTGATACCTGGAAACCTTTACACATTCACTGTCACCTCAGAGGTTGAGGACAAGTCCCAACGGAGTGAAGGATTCAACATCATGAAATACACCAGTGAGTTTATATCACATAAAACCTTACTAACATAAAATGACTGTAATCACTGATGTAGCTCAGTAAGATGTGTGTTTCAACTTATTTAAAGGGGTCATATTATGCTGTTTGCCTTTTTCCCTCTCCTTTATTGAGTTATATATCTTTATTGTGCATTTAATAGGTTTGCAAAGTGAAAAAGCCAAAGTCCACCTCAAAGGGAGTTCCCATCTCCCACAGAAAACTCTGCTCTGAACTGCCTGAAAACAGCTCGTTTTAGTCCAGCCTTTTCTTCCACTTTCTTGTCACATCACAGCGAAACAGGCGTCATAATGCTCGCCCAGCAGCTAGTCAGACATGCCCTTAAAAACACCAGTGGAAAAACACACTGAGCTGCAGCACACAGTGAAAAGACGTCCGCCTGCTGCCTCTCACCTCCCTTCCAAACACAAGCTACCCTCCAGGCAGTCAATGGACACAAAGTTGTTACTGTGATGTAGAGCTCAGAGCTCAGTTATAAATTTATGGATGAAAGATACGTTTGTTACAGATAAATAGCTCACCACTCTGAAACTCTTGCTCCAGTCAATGTTGCTAAGCTGGTAAGGGAAACATATCCAGCAGAACCTAAGTCTGTTTACCAGCTTCTCACAGCCCACCCTACTCTGCTTCTGATTGGCTTGTAGTTCTTAACTAGGATCTGCATGTGCAACTCCCAACAAAGATCATGTAGAGGCAAGATGTTTCACTCCATAGCTAATAAAACCAAAAACAAAGCCTTCAACACAGGGTGAAAAGAGGAGCTGCATACGGAAGCGCATTGCATTCACCAAAGAAAAAAAAATTGGAAGCCTTATCTCATAATTACGAGATCAGGATGTCGTAATTATGAGAAAAGATCTCGTTATTATGAGAAAAGATCTCGTAATTAGGGATGACTGGAAAGGTGCCATTTATTACTGAGTTCAGTAAAGTTGGAAACAGATTCACAGATTTGAGCTTCGGGGATCAATAACTCGTAAGCAAAACGTGTTTAAAACACAAACGACGCCTCTTTATTATCGTAGTTAAGTAGACAACGAGCTACAAGTACATTTTCACATAAATGAGTCTTCCTAGGAGCAGAACAAATGACATTGGTCTCTACGTGCAGCCGGCTGTGAGAGGAGTGCGCAGGGACCGTCTACAAAGTGCAACACCGAAAACACATTCTGCAGAGATATTCAATAACTTCACACTTACACAATATAGTGCCCCCAAAATCACCTTACACATTAATGATATACTGCTGGTTATACTACAACACTTGTTGTTGTCTGTAAACAGTGATGTTGCGTCTGTTTCATAGTTATCTTCTTTCTCTCTTTCAGAGCCCTCCAAAGTGTCCAACCTGCGGGTGTCTAATATTACCACCACCTCGCTACAGCTTACATGGGCACCACCTACAGGAAACGCCACAAGTTACAGAGTGAAGGCTGTGAATGACAGTAATCAGTACGTAATTGTGGATAGATTTATATTGATAATAATTTATTTACTTATATAAATTCAGGTATATTTAAAGGGATGTCTGTCTTAAGCCGGGCTGGCTCTAAGTATGGCAATGTTTAGTGCTAATTAGCAAATGTAAGCATGCTAACAAGCTGAACTAAGATGATGAACATCGTAAGCATCATACCTGGTAAACATCAGCAGGTTAGCAATGTAAAAATTTTCTTTTAATTTCTGGCAACTAGTCACTCTGGAGATGCACATTTTCTTCTGCCAGCAGCAGTTTGACTAAAGTAATTGTTTCTCTTCCTAACAGTATGTTTGATAATTGCACGGTGAAGCAAACAAATGTGACAGTAACAAAGCTGCCAGCAGGCACCAAGATAACCCTCAGTGTGGCAGCACTGGTCAATGACACGGAGGAAGGAGACTATGTGACCACCGTCAACTACACTGGTAACTCTGGGTTAAACAATGACTAATAGTTGTTGAGTAGATGTTAAAAATATATAATTTTGTTTGCTAGCTACTGCAGCCTATGAGCTAAAGGGCACATGTAGTTTTATATGATGAGAAGGATTAGCTAGTTTTATTAGATAATGTAGATACCACTGAGCTCAGAATGAGTCATCAAAAATAACTTAATGTTTTACAAGAGAAAAGAGAAGTATGTGAACATACTCAAAAATATTTTTTATTACATATATTTGACAAATCGAAATATAGACAATTGACAAAAGGAAACTTATTTAGTGGTGTAGTAGTGTAATATTCACTTTTTACACATTTTCAACAAGACATATACAGACCAACATGAATTATATCATCCATGATTTTTATCCAGATTTCATGGATACAAAACAATTTTTTTCCTGCTGTAAGAGGACACTGATCTCCATTTTCATAATTTTATGGTAAATAAGGAAAACAGGAAGAAAATGGAAAAAAGTTGTCTCTCTGGTTAAGTTAAATAATAAATTAAACAACAGTGTGTACGATGTGCACTGTTTTCATAATCCAGTTGTCATGCAGATTATTTTTAAATTACCAGCCTTGTTTTACATTTTAAAATATACACTGATAAATTAATACACAGACTAGTAATAAAGCAAACACTTTGCTTGTAACCCTGATTTTATCTCTCCTTTTTTTTCAGTACCTAACAAAGTCGAAATCCTCAACGTCAAAATGGTGACAGAAACCTCTGTCTCCCTGAGCTGGGACAAACCAGCTGGGGGAACGGTTTCCTATATTATTAATGTCCAGGGAGAGAAGAATCAGAACATTCAGACCAATCTAACAAGTTACACAGTCAACAGTTTGATACCTGGAAACCTTTACACATTCACTGTCACCTCAGAGGTTGAGGACAAGTCCCAACGGAGTGAAGGATTCAACATCATGAAATACACCAGTGAGTTTATATCACATAAAACCTTACTAACATAAAATGACTGTAATCACTGATGTAGCTCAGTAAGATGTGTGTTTCAACTTATTTAAACTTTATATATGTTTTTAAATGTTAGAGCATTTTAACAGGAAGTACACTGCGTGGTGGAGACCA
>NW_025741959.1:0-12754 GCF_021292245.1 Micropterus dolomieu
TCTTACTCTAGCTGTTGTTGTAATAACCATGGAAGAATCCATGTAGGTCGACACTGAATATGTTTGACTAAAGGAGTCTACTGTGTAGCTGGCTTGTGTCATGTAGATGAATTGCTTGCTTCTGTGTGGTTTGCGATACGGCCCCCAGCTAACCAAACCTGCTTCAGACTGATGTTGGCACCAACCACTCTATTAGCAGAAATAAATACAGAAATAAATAAATGTATAAATAAATAAATAAATAAATATATAAATACATGTAGAAATACAGAAATAAATTTATGTAGAAATGCATAAATACAGAAATAGCCTTTTTTAATTACCAAAATATATTTAATTTTAATATATTTCTGCATTTAATTATTTATTTCTGCATTTATATATTTATTTATTCATTTATAGATATGTCATTTTTCGTCCCTCATATCTATTGGCCCCTGTATGGTGGAGATGATTAATACTTCACTTTTAACTGGTGTCGTTAAGCCTGTACTTAAAAAGACCAGCTTGGATCCATTACAACCTAAGAGCTACAGGCCGATATCCAAACTTCGAATGATGTCAAAAATTCTAGAAAAACAACAGCAACTTACCCTTCTCTTAGAGAATCACAACCTGTTTGACAAATTCCAGTCTGGTTTCTATAAAAAGCATCCACAGAAACTGCATTACTGAAAGTTTCTAGTGATTCTGATGTCAGCTGACTCTAAGGAATACACAGTTTTGGTTCTCTTGGACCTTTCATCTGCTTTTGATACAAAATATTCTGATAAATAGACTCCATGATCTGGTTGGTATGTCTGGATCAGTTTTAAAATGGTTTTCATCCTACCTTTCTGGTAGAAGTTTTAGTGTTTATGTAAATCAGATCATGTCTCAAACTGTAGGACTGTCGTGTGGGGTTCTCTCAGGGTTCTGTCTTGGGACCCATCCTATTCCTTTTGTATATATTTCCTCTGGGACAGATAATTAGTCAACTCAGTGACATAACTGTATGCGGATGACATTCAACTGTACTACTCGTTCAAGGAAACTGAGTTCCACAAACTGTCTTCTTTAACTAAGTGCTTGACCAGTATTAAACAGTGGTTATGTGACAACTTCCTGTTTCTGAACTCAGAGGAAACAGAAACACTGATTATCGCCCCTGAAAGTGGAATCCCTCAGATTAAACAGCATATTGTTGATTTAGGCTCGTCTGTCCAGCCGAGCCTCAGGAGCTTAGGTGTTGTTTTTGATTCAGCAATGTCCTTAGAGTAACACTCTAAACAATTAGTCAGAAACTGTTTCTTCCAACTAAGGAATATATCCAAATTAAGAACACTGGTGTCAAAGGGTGAGTTGGAGATGATCATTCATGCTTTTATTTCCTCTCATTTGGATTACTGTAACAGTCTATTACTTGTTTGAGCAAGAAGGAGCTTTACCGTCTCCAGGCTGTTCAGAACTCTGCTACAAGGCTTTTAACTCACATTAACAGAAGAGCGCACATCACACCTGTTTTAGCAGCACTTCACTGGTTACCAGTCCAGTATAGAATTCAATTTAAAATCCTGGTTCTTACTTTTAGAGCCTTGCACGGTCAAGTTCCTCCCTACATCTCTGAGTTGATACAGCTTCATACTCTGACCCGTAGTTTGAGGTCATCAGGTCAGAGGTTGTTAGTGGTTCCCCACACTCATTTTAAAACCAGAGGGGATCGTTCATTCCAAGCAGTGGCACCTAGGCTGTGGAATGCTTTGCCTACCTTTCTACGTTGTGTGAATTCTATTGATTCTTTTAAAAACCAACTGAAGACAATGCTATTCAAGCAGGCTTTTAGTTAGACATGGGTTTTTTTTTATGTTTTTTATTTCTATGTTTTCCATCTGTGTTTTCTTATACATTGTATTTTACTTTGTTGTATTGTATGAAATTTTAGTGTGAAGCACTTTGTGATTTTTATCTGTGAAAGGTGCTATACAAATAAACTTACTTACTTACTGTTCAACAAAGCACTTATGGAGAGACCTTTTCACATGTTCACAGTAAAGCAGGTGCTGGAGTGTGTGCGTCACGGATACTGGCTCACCTACATAGACCTGAATGACGCGTACTTTCATGTTCCTGTCATCCCCGAACACAGGAAGTTCCTGCAGTTCTCCTTCTGCGGCGCCCAGTACCAGTACAACCGCTTGCCGTTCTCCCTGGCCCCGCACACTTTCTCCAAGTGCTCTGGAGCCACTGCAGCGGTTGGGCATCAGGTGTTTTATCTGGACAATCTGCTGCTGCTGCTGGCGCGGTCCCAGGACGAGGCAATGGTGCAGACGGCCAAGCACACCTGTCTCACCTGGGTTACACTGAACTGGAAGAAGAGCGCTCCTCTCCCCTCCCAGAGGCTCACCTTCCCCTGTGTGTGGTGCTTGACTCCTCTCTCTGGAGAGCACGGCTCTCTCAGGAGAGAGTGGAGGCTCTGGTGGAGCTGCTCTGCCGTGTTGTTCCCTTGCAGTGGTGACAGCTCTGTCGATCATAAGGCTTCTGGACCTCATGTCGGCAGCTCACGTACTGGTCCCCCCGGGCCTCCGGCACATGAGGAGGTTATAGCAGTGGTTCAACTACCTGCGTCTCGACCTGGTGAGACAGAGGCGGCAGCTGGTCGCTGTTTCTCTGTATGTGGGTTCGGATCTAGCCTAATGGTGGGACCCCCTCTCTTTGTCAGTCAGGGTTCCCCTGGGCAGGGTCACGTCCCATATCTCAGTCTTCACAGACGCCTCCCTGATGGGCTGGGGTGGGACCTGCCTCTTTCAGGTAGTAGGCTCTCCACATGAACATGCTGGAGCTCCTCACACACCAGAACGACCCCCTGCTGGGGGTGGACGGCTTCACGCACCATTCTGGTGGCCCCGGAGTGCACGAGCGCATCCTGGTTTCCCTGCCTCCAGCCGTTGCTGGCGAACAGCCGTGGGAACTCCCCTGGAGGGGGGATGACCTCTCTCAGGCGGGGGGTGTGATCAGTAGTTATCAAAGCGGCAAGCCCCTGTGGCTCTGGCCGCTGAGAGGTGGCGTCTGGAGGGATTGAGTTAAGAGCCTCAGACATACTCACAACTTCTGCAGAGTTTTTCTTGACCATCTTCTCGAGCTGATCTGCTCTCTCATTAATTTTTCCAGAGAGGATGTTGATGATGTTTTCTTGCATTTGAATTAATTCTGTGGTAGTTGTTGACAGTGCATATCTCAATTATCAGTCTGAGTCTTAGTTGGTGTGTTTGGGATTGATTCACAATCTCTTCCAGTTTTTCCTTTGCAGGCGTAGGAATGAGTATCACTAATTCTTCTTGTTTTATAAAATCAATATCCATGCCTTTTGCAATGGTAAGTGATTCTTGAGTGGACATCCTGCTAGCATGCAGGCCTACTAGTAGTAGTTGAAAGAAATAAAGTTCTGTTCTGTGACAATTGTTCTTGTTGTTTCTTGAAGTTTTTCACATCAGATGCTATGTATGCTTGTGTACACATACAAAGAATTTGACTCTGGATTGTACAATGCTGACGATGTGCTTACTTATACAATAATCAACACATTCTCATCTCAATGCATCATAACTGACGCTTTCAGGCAGCGTGACAAAGCGTAAGGATTTTACGCTATAGGTACCCTTCAGCGTCCGTATGAAACGCCACCGTTTCCGACGTTGCAGCAACACAAGGGAGGCTAACCCTACCTGTTAGCACGGCCGATGTGCGCAGCTGTAGGGTTAGCCGGTCGACATGCATACATTCAGTGACTTAGGTTTAGGTACTAACATTTCTGATGGTTGTGGTAAGGGTAGGGGCTTCGGGGGGCTGTCAACACCTTTATCACGAACGGAAGTGCTAGCTAGTGCTAACATTTATATGTCCCTTTTTGTAGGATGTGTGTCCTTTTGGCTTTGTAAATTAGCCCAAAAATTGAACCTCAACTATTTAAAACAAAGTACAAAAGACAAAAAGGATCTCTATTTCTCTGAGTGGATGCGTGAGTGTCAGTGCAGAGTGATTCTACGGAGAGTGTGAGTTTCTATCTTTGTTTCTTCTGTGTTTTTGTTTTTTTGTAAGTGCTTTATGTTGTGTAGTTGGCAGTTGTTGTTTGTTGTTGGTGTGTGAGAGAGGTGTGTAGAGGGTTGTCTGCCGGGCATTATGCCCGTGGTTGGCAGCCATGCGGTGCTGGAGAAGCTAACACGCCGACATGCAGTGAGGGTTTCCCCGCATGTCAGCTGTTCAGTGGAGGAGGCTAGCTATGCTGTCAGGGAAGTTGTAGGCTTTGAAAGTGTGATGTCTGCCCCCACGAATGAACAGCGCTGTAGTGATTTTTTTGGATGATGTGGTGAAAGTTCAGACTGTGGTAGAGAAAGGGATAAATATTGAAGTTTACCATGAAGTCTTTTGGATGCGTGGGATGAGGGTCAGCCTCCGAGCCAGACTCCGAGCCCGCAGGGCAGAGTGGTTCGGTGGATTGGGCAGCGGTGCCGCTTCACAAGGAACACAGACTGAATCTAAGATTAAACAGAACTCAGAGTAGACATGGGCAAAACAACAAACACCAAAGTACACAGACCAGGAGTAAACACTAAGACATGAACTGAGACACAGAACTGAAATGCAGGACTAAGTAGTGGGACAAGAAAACAGAATGAGTGATGGGTGAAGTTGTTCATGTCGACCAGACTTACTGTGTGCCCGGGAGGTTAATGAGTGATAACATTACTCTAGTTCAGCATGTTTTGGATGTCTCTAGCTCAGTGGGTTTGGATACTGGCCTTATTTCCGTAGACCAGGAGAAGGCTTTTGACCAGGTTGAACACCAATATTTGTGGCAGAAACTCAGTGCTTTTGGTTTCAGCTCAGGTTTCAAAGCTATGATTCAGGTTCTGTACCGTGACATTGCGAGCATATTAAAGGTTAATGGTGGTTTGGGGGTTCCTTTTAATGTGCGGACAGGGGCAGGGTTGCTCTCTGACGGGGATACTTTATTCCCTCACTATAGAGCCTCTGCTCAATAGACAGGATCTTTCTGGTGTGTGTTTTCCTGGGTATGATTCAGCTGTTCAGCAGCTGTTCAACTTTCAGGATATGTAGATGATGTAATGGTTGTTTTAAACACATAAAGGGATATCAATGTTTTAGTGGACAGTGGGTTTTTTTCATCGCATATCTTCTGCTAAAGTTAACTGGGGAAAAAGTGATGCTGTGGTGGTGGGAAATGTGTTGCAGTATAATCTGGTTCTGCCAGGAGGGCTAGCCTGGAAGACAGGAGGGTTAAAGTATTTGGGTGTGTTTCTGGGTGAGGAGTGGGTGATGTCGAAGAACTGGGATAACATGCTGGAAAAGGTTGAAGGGCAATTAAAGAAGTGGAAGTGACTCTTACCGAGCATGTCCTATAGAGGGAGGATGCTTATCATTAATAATCTGGTGTCCTCCTCTCTGTGGCAGAAACTCTCTTGTGTGGATCTAATTTACTCTCTAAGATCCAATCTATTTTGGTTAATTTTTATTTGGGGATAAGTTGCACTGGATTCCCCAGTCTGTTTTGTTTCTTCCCAAAGACAAGGGAGGACAAGGACTCATTCAGTTGGCCAGCAGGGGCGCTGCTTTCCGGCTGCAGATTGTCCAGAGACTGCTTTTTGGCCCAAAAGACTTGGTCTGGAGACCTCTGGCGCGATGGGTCCTGCAGAACTTCCATCGCTTTGGATTAAAACTGTTCCTAATGGATGTAAGGAAGCAGATTTTCCAGTCTCTGCCTCCTTTTTATCGTGGAGTGTTCACAGTGTGGAAGCTGTTGATTAAGGAGAGACGGGTGCTCGGTGACTCCTTACTCTGGCTGCTGGAGGAGCCGGTGGTGTATGGGGAACGTTTGGATCATCCTTTCTGGGCCGGGTCGGCCGTGATGGAGCGGTTCTGCAGGGCACGAGTGCTCACACTGGGTGATGTGGATGTCGCTGGACCGAAGCTGAAGGATGCCACTGCTTTGGAAGCTGTTCTGGTTGTGAGGTCGGTCAGAACCATCGCTAGACTGCTAGAACAATGGACAGATAAACTGTCGGAACATGAATCTGTCAGGTTGGAGGAATATACTGTCGGACTGATTAAACCTCAATTGGACGATTCTTTTCCTGGCTTATGTGTCAGTCTCAATCTGGAGAACAATGATGGAATTTTTTTAGATGTACCACGCTGCATTTTAAACTTGGATGAGGCAAAAGGGAATGCCTTTTATAGACTGATGGTTGTGTGTTTGAATAAGAGTAAACTTCACGGTCGAGTGGACACACCGTGGTGTGGTCTGTGTCCAACCTGCTTGGAGGAGTTTGCACAAATCTCCTCTGACGATGAGAGTGGCTGACCTGCAGTGGAGAGTGTTGTACATCCCGTACAACACCCGTACAACAGTCTCCACTGTAGGTCAGCGTGGCGGTCAAAGTGTTTCTGTCCGTCATCAGTCCCGGTGCGAGCGACGTCTGTCCTTTTTGTCCTGTTAAAGAAACTGTGTTTCATTGTTTTTGTGAATGTGTGCGCCTGCCGTCGTTGTTTTTGTTGCTGGGAAAACTTTTCAGTAAGTTAGGGGAGGTTTTCTCCACACAAGTGTTTGTCCTAGGGTTCAGCTATTGTAAGTCTGCTAAACATAAATGCCAGCTGCTGAAATGTATTTTGGGCCAATCAAAGATGGCGGTGTATGTGAGCAAAGGTGGATGACTCTGTGATGCTGCTGTTCACTTGGATGGTGAAAGCCAGAATCTGTCACACTGCCTGCCTCATTGGCCCGGTTTAGTTTAGGTCTCTGTAAGTTTTGCTTATTGGTCTGTTCAGTATCTGTTATTTAGTCTGTTATGTTTAGATTAATTCTTGCCTGTTCTGTGTTTTGGGATCCACTGTTGTTTGATTCTTGTCTTGTGTTTTGGAACCTGTCTGCCTGGTGTTATTTACCACTCCTTGTTTGGCTGTTTTATGTCAGTTCTGTGATTCTGGTCTGTTTCCATGTTTTATCTGGTTTTGATCTGTATTCTTTGTTCTGTTTCCCTGCTTTCTGGATTATTTTCCCTTCTTGGATTTTTTCAGTTGGATAACCTGGTTTGTTTGAACTGTTATTATTTATTGGATTACCTGGACTCAGCCACTCATTGTAAGTGTGCTCGCTTTTGGTTTAATAAACCTTTTGAACTGTACCTGTCAGCCTACGTGTCCTGCATTTGGGTCCTCCTACCTTCTCCACACCACAAACCCTGACACATTTGTCTTATCTTGTTTTGGTCTGGGATGCCCTGTATATCTGTTTATGGGTATTCATGTTTCTGTTGGGATTTGTCTGTGGCTTTGTTAGTAGCTCTGTTAGTTTGGGCCTGTTTGGTATCTGTCTGTGTTGTCAGTTCATCACCCTGCCTGGCTGTATCTGTCTGCTGTCATTATTAGTATTAGCTGTTTTTGCTCCCGCACTCCTTGTTAGCCAGTGCTTAAATGTTTGTTGCTTCTGTTTAGCTTTTGCTGGTTCGGTATGTTCATCCACTGCCGTGTGTCTTGCTTGCCTGCCTGTTTCTGCTGCCTTGTTTTTGGATAATCCTTTTGTTCTGTCTTCCCCTGGATTATTTATGGATTGTTTTGCTGCTCTATGGACTACCTCTGTTTTGGATTACCTTTGATGCATTGTGGACTCTGGTGTAAATTCTGTGGGCTTAAATAAATATTTAGAAACTGTACCTGTTCTGTCTCTATGTCCTGCGTTTGGGTCCTAAAACCTGTTCCTGCCTGCACACACAGCAAACCCTAACAGAATCAGTATTGATTTTAATTATTACAGAGAGATGAAGGATGTTGATCAGTTCTATGTGATTTGGGCTCATGGTGATGTGATGTGTCTGCCTGTCTCTGTTTTCCCCTGCTGTCCTTCTGCCTGTCTGTCTCTCTGTTTTCCCCTTCTGTCCCTCTGCCTGTCTGTCAATTCAATTCTATTTAGCTTTATTGGCATGAATGTGTAACAACAATATTGCCAAAGCATCACACAAACTACATAAGAACAATCAACCCCATACATTTGATTAAACAAGTAATTAAAGCTTATATGTGTTTGTGTTAGAAAAAAATATATATATACATTAAAATAAAATAAATAAAACTGTGTTTTAAAAAACAAAAATATATTAAAAATTAAATAAATAAAAAAGTGTGTGTGTGTGTGTGTGTGTTTAAAAAATATATATGTATATTAAACATTAAAATAAAATAAATAGATAATACCGTAAACGTGTGTGTGTGTGTGTGTGTGTGTGTATTAACAGATAAAAAATTTAATCAATTGATGAAAAAATAACAATAATAATTTTTAAAAAAAGATTTCAGTATCAAATGTAAAAACAAAACAATTACTAAATTATCAAGCAATCATAATAATAATAATAATTTGAAAATTTGTACAATTATTTATCAGTCTGAGTTTCCACTGGTTGTCCTCACTTCACGGCATGAGGAGACATATTTTGCGGACATTTGGGCATTTCTCCCAGTATATAGGGGAGTTTCTGTGTATCTGATATGAATTTGAATTCGGGGTATATTTGGGAAATGTTTGCAAAGTGTTTTTGTCTTAGTGTTTTATATTTAGGGCATGAGGTTAGAAAGTGCAGCTCTCTACCTGTCCCCTGTCACACTGGGAGCAGAGTCTCTCCTCTTGTGGTAGCCAGCTCTGTCTGTGGCGACCCTTTTCTATGGCCAGGCTGTGTTCATTCAGTCTGTATGTTGTCAACATTTTTCTTAGTTTAGGACATTTTATTGTACTCAGGTAATTTGCCTGTGTGAATTCTCTTTTTAGGGTCAGATAACATTGGAATTTACTTTTCTTACTATTCTTTCTCGTTTCTTTGCAGTATTCAATATATTTTTCTTTCTGCTTGTTGATCCCTGTGGTGTTCAGGATGAAGCCAGGTGCTGTGGAACTCTCTAATTGGTTCGCTAATTCATTGAGATATAGATTGAAGAGAATTGGACTGAGATTGCATCCCTGCCTCACTCCCCGGCCCTGGGAGAAGAATGCTGTTTGTTTGTTTCCAATCTTTATGGCACATTCACTTTTTGTATACATGTTCTTATTTAAATCATATGTTTTTCCTCCAATTCCACTTTCAAGTAGCCGATAGAAAAGGCCCTCGTGCCAGATGGAGTCAACAAAACAGGCATATACCTTTCTTTTCTTAATGTTTAATTCTTCATAAATTAGAGTCTGGAGGGTAAATATATGGTCCGTTGTGCGGCAATTTAGTAAAAGAACAATTTGGCCTTTATGCAGAATATTGTGGTCATCAAGAAAGTTGACAAGTCGTTTATCAATGATGTTGCAGAATATTTTTCCCAGGTTACTGGATACATCTCCGGATTTATGAATTGGGGTTATTAAACCTTTGTTCCAGATGTATGGAAAAGTTACAGTTGCTAAAATAGTATTGAATAGTTTTAGTATAGCCAATCTGATTTTATGGTCTGAGTATTTGATCATTTCATTGAGGATTCCATCAATACCACAAGCCTTCTTTCCTTTCAGGGACTGGACAACTTCTGTTAAAGTGCTTTTTTTGCTTTTTTCGGCCGATTAATTCTGGTGGCCGAACGTTTGGTGCATCCCTAGTAGAAAGTGGTTGACATCTTCTTCCCCAACTGCCATAAATCTACTGAACTCTGAGACCGCCTCAGCATGATAACCTCTCTGGCATGCAACAGTAATTATGGCAATGTGCAATACGCTGTTTACTGTTTACTCATATGTGCAATATGAATCTTGCTGCTTGACACCACTTGAACAGTCAATAGCTTTGATTGTATATTGATTATTTTGCTCTTATGTAAAAATTTACTGTTGAACTGGTACTAAGTTAAACCCGTATAAGTTCACAGAACTCAAAAATTATTTTGTAACAGATTACACAAAAATATTTAAGTGATATTTTTAAAAGTTTTAAGTTTACTTAAATTAAAAATTATATTTACTGTTGCCTTAAATTATCTCAGTGTTATCTTATAAATATTGATATTCCTCAACTTAAAATTTGTGAGTAATTTACTAAAAAATTTCAATAATCTTCAAATCATAAAATGTTGGAAATAAACTCAAAATTCTCAATTTTATTAAACTCATAAAATGTTGGAAATACACTCAAAATTTTCACTTTTCTTAAACTCATAAAATGTGGGAAATAGACTCAAAAGATTCCATTCTTAAACTCATAACGTAGGAAATGCACTAAATTTCCTATAATTTTCTACTCAAAGTGGGATATGCACTCAATTTATTCTAAACTAAAATACTGATGTTGGCCAACTACACAATTATAATCAGCTAATAATGTCAGAAAAGATGAAAGTGACACCACAGTGACAATTTAGCAACTTTTTTTATTCAACAATGTGCTTTTTAAAAGGCACGAGAATCAAAGGAGATCAGTCACAAAGTGCTTGTCATGAATTAAAATAAAAGGAAATAAAAAGTGTTTTAAAGTACATTAAGTGTTAATAGTTCTATATTCTGATAGTGGTCATTGCTACAGAAGGTAGATTCAGTATTTTGGGTCTCCATCTCACATTTTTTCAGTAAACATTATGATAAAAACTCACAAGGGATTCATGATAAAATGATATAAGATTCTAAGTATTATCCATCCTCAACAGCAATAAACTATTAGAATGTGGAGCCATTTAAAGGAACACGCCGACTTTTTGTGACTTTAGCTTATTCACCATATCACCCAGAGTTAGATAAGTCCACACAAACCCTTTTCATCTCCGTGCGTGCCGTAACTGTCTGACGCACACAACACTACCCTAGCTTAGCACAAAGACTGGAAGTAAATGGCTCCAGATAGCATACTTCTCCCAATAAGTGACAAAATAACGCCAACATTTTCCTATTTATATGTTGTGATTTGTATAATCAGTGTGTACAAATAACAAGGTCACATGAGACACAGGCATCTTTCAACCGTATTTTAACCTATGTATACGGTTAAAAGATGCCTGCGTCTCATATGACCGTGTTATTTGTACACACTGACTATACAAATCACAAGGTCATATAAGACACAAGCATCTTTTAACCATCTTTTAACCTATGTATACGGTTAAAAGATGCCAGTGTCTAATATGACCTTGTGATTTAAATAGTTACAGTGTGTACAAATAACAAAGTCATGAGACACAGGCATCTTTTAACTGTCTTTAAACTTATGTATACGGTTAAAAGATGCCTGTGTCTCGTATGACCTTGTTATTTGTACACACTGTGACTATAAAAATCACAACATATAAATAGAAAAATGTTGGTGTTATTTTGCAATTATTGGGAGAAGTATGCTAGCTGGAGCCATTTATTTCCAGTCTTTGTGCTAAGCTAGGTTAGCGGTGTGTGCGTCAGACACGCACAACACGCATGATGAGATGAGAAGGGTATGTGTGGACTTATCTAACTCTGGGGGATACGGTGAATAAGCTTAAGTCCCAAAAAGTCAGCGTGATCTTTCAATACTGTTTAACAACGTTTTGGCACTTACTGTACCTTGAAGGATGCAACTCATTTTGTTTTATTTTAAAACTCAAATAAAGTTCAACTGTTGCCATTAAACTGACAACATCAAGGTAGTCATTATGTAACAGAACATTAAACATGTATAGTGCATGGATTGAACAGTCGTTTCCAACAAGTAATTGTGCAAAAACATGGGCTGGGCAATACGTCAATGTTTTGATATTTATCCATTAACAATCAATGAATCAAGTCTGAGGTAGAAGAGGCAAACAGTCTCATCTTAAATCTGAGGCAAAAACAACAAACGTCCTCAATACTCAGCTCAACAAATAGTCCATTCTGAGTGATTCACTCATTGAACAAATCATTCTTCAGCGTCAGTAGACGCCCTTTCAGTGGTTTGTTGTCCTCAAGACACATTACAACTTTTTGTATAAATGTAAATGTAAGCTCGAGATTCTTTGGGTACTGTAGGTCTAGTGCATAGACGTACCCAAAGAGCAGGAGAAATGAGTCAGCCAGATTTGTGGAACCACTCGCAAGTATTTCATCCTCCACGACAATACAGATGCTCTCAGGGCTGAAGAGGGCCGCATTAGTAGTGTTATCCGTTACGACTGTCAGGAGAGCCACTGGAGTGTCAGGGAGGTCTGGACCGTCTCCTGACTATAAAACACAAGTAATACAAGAATGAGTTCAGCACCTGAATACAAATTATGCCAATGATCTCTAAACATTACTGGCACTTAGACTGCAACTAAGCTACATGTTTAAACTATTTTCTTTACATATTCTTATATCTTATGTTAGTTTTACACCTATATGTTAGCATACTTTTTGTGGAATGCTTTATACTTACATTTTCATTTATAATAACTTGAGAATAACAACTCAAGTAAACTTCGTAAACAGGTCCTGGGGGCTATTCCAGAAAGGAGGTTCAACAAACTCTAAGCCTAACCCTGAACTCTGAGTTGACTTACCCTGAGTTTTCAGTTCCAGAACAGCTGATCTGAGTTAGGTAATTCAACTCTAAATATTATAGTATTATTAGTTATTTATCTTTTTCTGGCTGCTGGAAGGTGATTGATTAAACCTGCAAAGTGATAAAAAAAAAAGCTAAAACAAAGACGATTGTTGTGATCTGATAGCACGTCAGCAATGACGTGTAGTCTGATATTCACTGTGCGGCCGAAGTAAGAGCTCATCTAAATGAATCAAAATTCTCTTTTGGATAAC
>NW_025741959.1:12774-15544 GCF_021292245.1 Micropterus dolomieu
ATGTAATACTGGAGGCTCTCCACTTGTTTTTCCTTTTTCTATGTATTGACTTCTGCAACTGATGCTCAAAGATTCTTCAACAAGGCTTCGGTAAGGCCGCACATTGAACTGTTTTCTAATAATTTTTGCCTCAAGAGAGTGTCAAGCATTAAAGGTGTTAGAGTAGGAGTTATAGGCAGAGTGATTCAGTGTGACTTTGTCTTTTAATTCAATTCAATTCAAATCAGTGTGCTTTATTGGCATGAATGTTTCAGTTAAACAATGTTGCCAAAGCGGTTTGCAGCAAAATTACAACCACAGAAATGACGAGATAGAACGTAAACTACAAACAGGAAAAAAACAGGAAGTAACCTGCCATGCAGCGAACACTGAGTGCAACAGTTGGCTGAGTAACTCGCTGTCCCTCAGGTTGGGACACTGAGACACATACTTGGCGGCGAGGTTTTCCTACACTGTAAACCCGAATAAGTTCACAGAACTCAAAAATTATTTTGTGACAGATTACACAAAAATATTTAAGTGATGTTTTTAAAAGTTTTAAGTTTACTTAAATTAAAAATTATATTTACTGTTGCCTTAAATTATCTCAATGTTATCTTATAAATATTGATATTCCTCAACTTAAAATTAGTGAGTAATTCACTAAAAAATTTCAATAATCTTCAAATCATAAAATGTTGGAAATACACTCAAAACTTTCACTTTTCTTAAATTCATAAAATGTGGGAAATAGACTCAAAAAATTTCATATTCTTAAACTCATAATGTAGGAAATGCACTAAATTTCCTATAATTTTCTACTCAAAGTGGGATATGCACTCAATTTATTCTAAACTAAAATACTGATGTCGGCCAACTACACAATTATAATCAGCTAATAATGTCAGAAAAGATGAAAGTGACACCACAGTGAAAATTTAGCAACTTTTTTTATTCAACAATGTGCTTTTTAAAAAGGCAGGAGAATCAAAGGAGATCAGTCACAAAGTGCTTGTCATGAATTAAAATAAAAGGAAATAAAAAGTGTTTTAAAGTACATTAAGTGTTAATAGTTCTATATTCTGATAGTGGTCATTGCTACAGAGGGTAGATTCAGTATTTTGGGTCTCCATCTCACATTTTTTCAGTAAACATTATGATAAAAACTCACAAGGGATTCATGATAAAATGATATAAGATTCTAAGTATTATCCATCCTCAACAGCAATAAACTATTAGAATGTGGAGCCATTTAAAGGAACACGCTGACTTTTTGTGACTTTAGCTTATTCACCATATCACCCAGAGTTAGAACTTCAGGATAACAATAAGAATAATAGGATTATGCTTATTGTTATCCTCTTTGCAATCTGGTATTAATTGATTGAATTCGTCAAAATATTGGTCTCTGATGCTTCTATATTTATCCCATGTAAGGAGCAAATGCAACTTTGTTTCCACCTCACCTGTCGGCGCACACATCCTCTATAGGACCATGTTTGAGATTTTAAAATTAAGTGGTGTTTTGTTTTTTTAATAATTCCTCAACACCGCGAAACACAACATCAGAAATAAAAAAACTCTACTAATTGTTTCCTTGAACTGGAATTCGATGGTTGAGATTGTAGCCAGGGTGCAAACTACAGGGGAGCTCAGCTTTTCTTAAGAAGATGGTAGCTCCCCAGAAAACAATAGGTCTATTGACTGCAACAGCCTATTAGCACTCTTGGCATAAATAGGAACCACTCTTTGGTTCCTCAGGTGCTAACCGGAAGCACAGACAGTTTTTGACCACACACGCACATATGCATGCACACACACACACAATACCACTACACAGTCATACATATACAACGATTGTCTTGAAAAACTATGGAAATGAATGGAAATATATTAAAATCAATGGTTTTACCAGCAAATAATCAATCAAATCAGTAAAATGTGCACTAATTACTCAACCTTGGCACAGCACCTCAGGTTCGTAAAGCTTGGGCTTAGCCTCTACATTGACATTATGATATTTTGCCATTCATTAAATTTTTTCTGAATAGTTATCATTATGGATCATGTGTAAATTGAATTTGATTTGACTTTCATGAACTTTCATGATTTGCTGTCAGTGCATCCTGACCGATACTGTCAAAATATCAGGAGATTAAATTAATCAGTGAAGTTAAGCTGCTGTACCTTGTGCGTAAATGCGCACAGACTTTTGCTTAATGGGGAGACAATTCATCCTATTTCACTAATCTTCAGGCCACCCGCAATAAATAAAGTGTTTATGTTTAAGACCCACCAGATCTGTGGACATAACTGTGATCATCACACCCAAAGCACCCACCTATCCAAGCGCGTCTTAATATATGAAAAACGCACCCATTAGACAGCAGTGAAAGCAGGGTGCGAACTATGGGGGAGCCAGAGGGAGCTTTGCTCCTCTTAATAAGACACAAACTCCCCTGAAAACATCATTTTTGAAACTTTGGTAGGTCTCTAAAATATTGACAATAGTTAACAGTACTTTTATATGAGTACAGATTTTGGCTACTCAACCTCCCTCTGCCTGTAGGCCGTCTCGTAGTAGTTAATGAGTCCGCCTACTACTGTGGTGTCATCCAGACTTTCCTATTGAAAGTTTGAGTGGTAATATAGAAGGGAGATGTGGATCCTTAAGACTCTGTTCCAGGCAGATGCTGTTAAACAGATGTGCTCACTCCCTGCTGTCATACATCATAATGTAGGTGATGTAATTTTATCATTTCCATTACACTTCTGCAGGTATTTCATTTCT
>NW_025741959.1:15564-17722 GCF_021292245.1 Micropterus dolomieu
AGGGAAATTTAGTTTTTTTAATGCTGCACTGGCAGCTTTAGTTACTAGTTACTTTACCTTATACAGCTTACTCATCTGCAACTGTTCTTTTTAAACTGGATTGAAAAAAACATTTAGATTTACTCTTTGCACATTGCTTAACCAAGAAAAACATTGAAAATACTATGGCATTAATCCCTCATAAATTAATAATGACGTTATTTTTCACAGAAATACTTGGTTGTCATTTTAATTATTTTCATCAAATGGAATCGTTTCTGAATCGAATAATGAACTTCACATCATAAATCACATCGAAGTGTGAGATTAACAAGTCGTTACATTCCTAATATGTTTAGTATCTTACTCTCTTGCCAATGCAAAGCTCCAAACATAATGTAAATGGTGTGTATATTGACATTCTTTATTTTATTTTTTACATTTCTGCTTTGTGATGACACTTACAGCTGGACAGAGACACGAAAGAAGAGAGAGAGGTTGGCAGACAAAGGGACTCGGGTTTCAATCAAACTCACCACTGCAGAAAGGACTCAGCCTTTACACATGGTATGCATTGTAACAGGTGGGCAAATACTGTATTGTTTTGTTGGCTATGCTCCATTTTACAAAGAACCAAAGAAGCAGGAGTTCCTGCTTTGAGTTAGTTTGTATTTCATAAATATGTCTTTTTTGTTTGTTTCATCAAAACACAGGTTCACAAAAAATCACCACTTAACTGCTGAATAAATCTATAAAAATGGGGAACGTACCATCAGAATGTAACATGGGCGACCGCCTGAGATGCTGCAAGTGTTATAAAGTCCTGCCTCCTTGCACATCCTTTGATAATCTCTCCAAAAGTACTGTTCATGGGCGGTACGTCTATGTGTTCAATGGAGGTGAATACTACAGACCAGTTGGCGCCGATAATATGTACGAGTGTGAATACTGCTTTAATAAACCAATCAGGGATCAAGAGCAAATGAGGAGAGAGGAGGAGAGGAGAAGAGAGGAGGAGAGAAGGAGAGAGGAGGAGAGAAGGAGAGAGGAGGAGAGGAGAAGAGAAGAAGAGAGAAGAAGAGAGGAGGAGAGGAGAAGAGAAGAAGAGAGAAGAAGAGAGGAGGAGAGGAGAAGAGAAGAAGAGAGAAGAAGAGAGGAGGAGAGGAGAAGAGAGGAGGAGAGGAGGAGAGAGGAGGAGAGACAGAGAGAGGAAGAGAGGAGAAGAGAGGAGGAGAGACAGAAGAGAGAGGAAGAGAGGAGAAGAGAAGAGGAGAGACAAAAACTGGATCAAAGACTACAAGAATCGCAACAACAAGCCAAAGAGCAGCATGAGAAACAACAGAGCAGCCACATTTCAGAAGAATATGAGTCCAAGCGAGATGTTCAGATGTGGCATCTGGATGAGTTTGAGGCTAAGTATGAATCAGGCAGGGATGAGCTTCTAGAAATCCTCTCTAAGAAATGCAGTTCCCCTGTTCCAGATCTGAGTCTCACTCAGCTGACAGCAGACCAGCAGCGGGAGATCCTGTCAGTCCTGGACAAACTTCTGTTTGATGAATGGATCAGTGCTCCCCCGTCCCTCAGCACTCTGCAGCACACTCAGGTGTTCATCACAGAGCTGTGTGCCCTGTCTCTGGAGATCCCCGAGGGAGTTCCCCTACAAAGCATCTCCAATCAGGTGCAGTCCCTGGTGGACTCCATCAGCCAATCAGCACGCAATGCTTTTGAGAGTCTCCTGCTGACTCAAGCCCTGTACCTGAACCTGATGCACTTTTTCACTGACTATAGCAGCTCTGATACTGACGCAGTCCTCATAGCCAAACAGTGGGCTGGAGATAAGCTTTCCACTGAGAACCTCTGTCTTATAGAATTCCTGAGCACCCTCGCATCATCACTGCAGAATGTAGTGGGAGGAGCCTCTGTGTTCATTTTAAAGATGGAAATCCAGTGCTTGAAGCTTCTCTTATCCACACTCACACACCTAACTGGCAAAGAAACCCACTCAGAATCCACTGAGATGCTCCTCAGACTTGTGCAAAGAAACCAATGGACCCCAACGGAGACAGTGACTCTGCTCAAAACACTGTCACAGAAATATGCAGAGGATGTTTCAATAACTGAAGTCCTTAAGCTGGTGCAAGCTTATGACATATCACCAGAGTGGACGGATGAGTCCGGA
>NW_025741960.1:0-4915 GCF_021292245.1 Micropterus dolomieu
TTTTAGTATTTTCTTTTTTAGAGGGGCTACAGAGTCGAGTGTCATTCGCAGCGAGCCAGCAGCACTATCAACAAGATGATCGATTTGGGAGGGACTGAAATTAGCATAGGAGTCCTCCGTTACTTTGTGACTAGATAATGTATTTAGAGCTGATGGAATCGCATCCTTAAATTTAGCTATAGCGCTATCAGACAGACATCTTGTATAGAAATTTTTGCCCAATGGCGAGTAGTTCAGCAATACAAACTCAAAAGTTATCAAACAGTGGTCGGATAAAGAGGGATTCTGTGGGAACTTTTAAATCCAACCACTACTCAGACAAAAAAAGGGCACTCACTGAGCTCATGGTGGCACTATAACAATCAACTTAGTGTTTTTGTATCTTGACAACAGCTTTATTTAGAGTCCAACTTCTTTCATCATTTTATTACATGGGTTTCTCTACATCTTTGCATGACTGGTCTTCTGCTCTAAAAATGTCAATTATTTGACTTTTTATCACTTTTCTGAAAAACCTATTTTTGCAAACTCGTTGGGCCATTTGTCTGGAAAATGCTCTGTCCGAGCGTGGCTGAGCAGTCGTTCCACTAGGGGCAACTTCACATGCGAAAGGTTAATACCTCGTAATTCGCTTCATGGATTTGTACAAAATTTGGTTTGTTTGATCTAGGCTCACTACACAGTTGATGCATAAAATTTGGTAGGGATTGTTCAAAGTTGGCATGGCTTATTACAACAAATGTAAATTTCTAGACATTTCTCTGTCCAAACTCCAAAAAATCGAACAAAATCACTGAAAGGTTTTCAGCACATCCACTGATATGTGACAAACATTTGCCTCACTGCAACCTATAGTCAATTCATAAGTCACTCA
The DNA here is from genome assembly GCF_021292245.1 of Micropterus dolomieu. NCBI lineage: Eukaryota > Metazoa > Chordata > Actinopteri > Centrarchiformes > Centrarchidae > Micropterus > Micropterus dolomieu. The sequence continues at coordinate 875 of NW_025741960.1, forward strand.
CTGTATGTTTTTTCAGTATATGCTAAATCAATTAACATTTAACATATATATATATATATATATATATAGTCTTCGTTAAAATACTACCAAAACCAACACAGACATTCTAGATAGCCGATATCAAGTGTTTCAAAGGGTTTTTAGTTCAAACGGTGAGTCTGCAGTAATATTCAGTATCTTGTACAGTATGCACAACATATTCTTATCTGCTCAGTTTTGGATCAAACGCCACTAAAATAATTAGTAAAACACTCTAAAGTGGCGGAATGATGTGTGTTTTTTCACCAGCATTTTGACTGATGTAGGCGTTTTCATAATAATAATAATAATAAATTAAATTTATATAGCACTTTATCATGGATACTCGCATGTATAAGCGCTTCACAGTGAAGTGGGGGGGATTCACCTCAACCACCACCAATGTGTGTAGCACCCACCTGGGTGATGCACAGCAGCAATTTAGTGCCAGAACGCTCACCACACATCAACTTGAGGCAGAGAGGGACGGAAACATAGAGCCAATTACTACTAGTGACCCCATCACTGCCCTGGGATCTTATTATTAGGACCACAGGGAAGACTGCCCCCTACTGGCCCACCAACACCACTTCCAGCAGCAACTTTTTCCCAGTTTTCCCAAAGAGGTCTCCCATCCAGGTACTGGTCAAGTTTAAATTTAAGTTTAAACTGACAAAGCTATCCAGGTCTGGCACATGTAGTAGTAACAATAATAATAAGCAGTGTTGGGCGGGCCCTCGCACGTGTAGCGTGTCGAGGTGTGAGTCGGCCGTGTTGCAGATTCTGGAGCTCTGCCTGTACGGCTGTGAAATTGCTACGCTCTTCGGACACTGCACGAAGGTGTTATACGTCACTTCCCGTGTCCCCTTTGTGGCGCTACATAGCACCTGGTGCTATGCCTCTAACTGGATATTGGAATGTAGCTGTGTTTAGGCCAAGACTCTTATCAAAACATGTCAAGTTTGGTACAGATCTAAGCATGTACACTCAAAGTCCAACAACTTCCTGTGTCATGGCAAAGAGTTTAACACCGTTAACTGCAAACTCATGAGTTTTACAACATGGCTTCATCAATGCGTTATGGATTTTCTGGGACAGTTTTGAAGTTAATATGTCCAACCTTCTAGGAGGAGTACATTAAGGTGTAAAATGTGTCATTTCCTTTTGCCAGCAGGTGGCGCTGTAAATTTAAGTCAATATTGACATGTGGGTACATTCAGGGCACCACTATTACAGTATTTTCCAAATTTGGTGCAGATCTGAGCATGTAGACTGAAGTTACAACAACTTCCTGTTTTATGACATGAGTTCAGGGGGGGACTCTTAATAAAGTGTAAAATTTACTAGAGATCTGAGCAACATTACAGCGTAAAACATGTCTTTTCCTGTAGCCAGCTGGTGGCACTATGACTTTGATTGAATATTTGCATATGTATGTGTGTTCAGGGCCCGACTCTTATTATAAATGTAAAATTTGGTGCAGATGTGAGCATGTATACTGAAGTTATAACAATTTCCCGTTTCATGGCGAATCATCGATTTTTGACAGCACACCATGGGCAAACTGGTCGACTGGTAATAACCATTTGTATAACTTTTAATCATCAATGGGTTTAGACTGCACAGCGAAAATGAAGTTGAAGTTGATTGGATTAATTCCTCATGAGGCAAAAATGACCATTAAATCCAAAATGGCCAACTTCCTGTTGGGTTTAGGCAACGGCTCCGAGAGGCTTTTTTGCACATCTGGACATCTGACACTTCGTGGTGAAAGTCCGGGGGCTGCTCTGTAGGGTGCACTAGCAAGCCATTTTGCCATGCCCATGCGCGAAACCCATAAAATATGCAAATTTTCGCCACTCCTGCATTTTGTGCAAAGTTTGGTGAGTTTTCAAGTAGGTTTAGGCCCAAAAAATTGAGGTTACTTTGCAGAAAAAAGAAAGAAAGAAAGGACCCCAATTACGACACTAACGTCCTCATTAAATGAGAATTAATAATATTTTTGAAAAGTCTACCTTCCCTAACCTTGGCTGTGCATTATGTTATTGCTCTGCTGGTAGACCGTCTGACTGAAAATGCACATCCACACAAAATCCACACACGTTAACTTCAGCACCTCTAATAAACTGGAGATCTCAGTCCCGAACACATCAAGGTTGCACTTCAGTTTCAGAATGTTTATATTGCAAAACTCTAGGCTACACTAGTTACGTGACCATTCTGTCAAAAACTGTCTGCCACTTTGGGAGTACACCTGTCATGGTGTACGCTAGTGTTAAATCAGCTGGGTGGAATTGATTCGCATGAGCCAATGTTATCAGTTATATGTTTGTTTTGCACTGCATGACAAAATTGATGGCATGAGAGCATGTGAAAAATGTCAATTGTGCTAGTCATGCTCAATGTGTGAAAAGTTGGCACCTCTGATAAATGATAGGCTAAGATAACATTTAACCTGATGGTATGACCTCGGTCTGTCATCACACAACTAGTCGCATGCATATACACATCAACACAATGTTCAGTCAGTGAATGACCAGTGTGGAGAAAAAATGCCCAGGGGAATGAGAGAAAGAGAAAATGCAGAGCTGAGACAACGCATTAATATTATAAAAACCAGGAGGAAAGTGCTCCTAAATGCTAAAATTACATCTTCATGAGTAAGGGACATGGTGTTTCAAAAAGACAAAACATAGGCTACTAGCAGTGGCTGCCCTCATTTCACATCATATTTTCATATCATAACTACCTTTCTGTCAGGTATCTCCATTGACTTAGAGCAACCAGAGATTCATGATGATAGTCCAGTCAGAGCTCTAGGTAAATGCAGGTGCAAAACAAACCTTCCAAAAGTGAACAAAAATTTTAGGCCTATATAAATATTTTAATTATGTTGCCCCAATTGTGGAAGTGCACTTAACTAACTCTTGAAAGTGAAGATGCTTGACTCGCTTTAGCTGTTTGTGTTTTATTTGTGTTTGTTTTTTTTTTAAATTAAAATACATGTTACATATCATAAACAGAAAATATTTCAACCAAATACTTACAGTATACTGTTGAGAATGAAGTAATGTCCTGGACTGAATTTTTATCTGTTTGCCCTACTCACACCTAAAAGACAGATTGGTTGATTTCCAAAACAACATTGGCAGCTGTTCAAAGGTAAGAAGTCCCAGCGACAGGCATACCAAACCTTATATTACGTAACTTGACATTAAACACGTAGTCAGTGTTGTGAAAGAGTTCTAGTTTGGTCAGGTTTAGGCAAGAAAAATCTTGTGGTTAGTTTGAGGTAAATATTGTGGACTGGATTTTCATCAATTTAAACTTAAAACTTCAAATATATATGGGAGATGTCTTGCACCAATAACAACAGCCCTAATAGCCAGCATCTTTTTTGATGGGGGGCAGTAAGGTCCCTCATGGATAGGGGGGCAATGGCTTCAGAAACACTGACTCAACACAAGGGCAACTGACCTATGATTGAAGATCATAACCAAGCTGGACCCCCAAGTGAGAGACCAAGATTAGAGTAAGTAAGTGTAGAGAGTAAGTGACAAAGTACCCTCTGAAAGTCTGCTAGAAGATGTGAATGCAGAACTACATACTATCCCTACTAAAGCCATAACCGAGACCAATGAGCTGATGTACGCCACAGCAACAGTGAACATCCTAGAGATGCTAATAAGAAATCCAAGACAGACTGACAGTTATGATGATTTGGACGTCACCAGGCCCTGGCATGATCCACACCCACTGGCTGAAGACACTAACTGCCTCTGCACAATATGGAAGCTCCTGTCAGGCATCATAGCAGCTAAGATGTGTAGGCACATGGCTCAATACATGGACAGGGCCCAGAAGGGAATGGGCAGTAATACCAGGGGAGCCAGGCACCAGCTACTGGTCAATAGAGCAGTCACTCGAGACTCCAAGACCAGGCAGACCAACCTCTGCATTGCCTGGATTGACTACAACAAAGCCCACGACTGCCACACACATCAACACTGCAATGCTTGAAAA
>NW_025741961.1:0-7877 GCF_021292245.1 Micropterus dolomieu
CCAAGACTGAACGACCATTGTTGGTATCTTCACCTGAGGCCAATAGGTTACATTTGTTGAGTTTCCTGGGAAGTGATGAAAGGACAGCATTGTAAGTGGGGGATAAGTGGTGGCGTAGACCCCCTCCCCTGTTCAATGACGGCTTCTCAACCTTGGTGTAGATGGCTTCCTTGACACCTCTTTCAAACCATCCATCTTCTCTGTCTAAAATGTGCACCTGGTGGTCCTCAAACGAGTGTCCTCTGTCCTTCAGATGTAAGTAGACTGCAGAGTCTTGACCTGAGGAGTTGGCCCTTCTGTGTTGAGCCATGCGTTTGTGTAGTGGTTGTTTAGTCTCCCCAGTATACAGGTCTGTGCATTCCTCACTGCATTGGACCGCATACACTAGATTGCTTTTCTTGTGTTTGGGGGTGCGGTCTTTGGGGTGGACCAGCATCTGTCTTAGTGTGTTCTTGGGTTTAAAAAACACAGGGGTGTTGTGTTTGTTGAAAATCCTCCTGAGTTTCTCTGATACTCCAGACACATATGGAATCACAATGTTGTTGCGTTTGACCTTCTTTTCCTCATCCCCTGTAGTTTTGTTCTGAAGTACAGCATGTGCAAAACATAAGACAGCATGTTTGACAAACCAAGTAAGGAATAAATAATAATAAATACAAAAATGTAGCACCCTGGAACTCTTTTTGGAGAAATGAAGTTAACTTGTTAACTTCGGTTCGGGAGCTGATTGCTCGACGCCAGACAGACAACAGTCCACGCTCAACCCGCACGCGCTCAACAGCACACTGTTTCAGATCGCTTGATGCAAGACAGACAACGATCCACCTTCAACAGCACACGCTCAACAGCACACTGTTTCAGATTGCTTGATGCAAGACAGACAACGATCCACCTTCAACAGCACACGCTCAACAGCACACTGTTTCAGATTGCTTGATGCAAGACAGACAACGATCCACCTTCAATAGCACACGCTCAACAGCTCGCTGTTTCAGATCACTTGATGCAAGACAGACAACGATCCACCTTCAATAGCACACGCTCAACAGCTCGCTGTTTCAGATCGCTCGATGCAAGACAGACAACGATCCACCTTCAACAGCACACGCTCAACAGCTCGCTGTTTCAGATCGCTCCATGCAAGACAGACAACAATCCACCTTCAACAGCACGATCACAATCATGGATCCAGAGATCCAAATGAACAACTCACCTGATTCAGACAACGATTCATTCGAAAGTTCCAGACAGACATCAATCAAGTGTCTCAGGGGACCAGCCCGCAATCCGAGGGCCTCGCTCGCCAGGATCTCCAGTTCTCCAACGAGATTCCCCGACTCCCTGCAGCTCTGAGGCCTCTTCCCCTCAGTCAGCGAGTCCAGGAAATCGAAGACATCGCGGGAGTCGGCATCAACACCTCTCTTCCTCTTCCTCCCGCACAAAGACCGGCCACTCTTCACGGCGCAGCGCGCCCGTCTCTTCCTCCAACGGAGCATGACATTAGAGACTGGACCATCGCCCGCCTCCAACGATTCCTCAGAGGGAAAGGCATTCACTTCAACTGCAACAAACAAACACCAAGCCCTGTGTCAGCCACGGCCAGCGGCGTCACGAATGACATCACATGGCCTCGACGACCTCAGCCCCATCTCCAGCTCCCCCTGGTGGGGATCAGGTTGTATTTCCCCATGTGCCTGCTCCCTCTGTGTGTCTCTCTCATGTCCATCAAATAAATGAATAATATACCAATAATATTGATGATGATAATAATAATACCAATAATAAGTATTTAATTAAAAAAAAAATTCCCATGTCTCATGTTAGTCAAGGCTCGCGGAAACAGGAACCCGCTTCACAGCCAGACAATTACCATTCACTTAAGACCTTCTCAGCTCGCATCCTTTGTAAGGATACATGTCCCCAGCAATTAACTCTATCTCTCCATATATTCAGACAGATCAGCCGGGAGTCTCCTTCCCCACCTAGCCTACATCTTCCACCTCAAATCAGCTCCTACGAGCCACGAATCAAATGCATCGGCTCCAGGCACACCAAAAGGCATCCCCACAACACCTACTTTTCTTACAGAAACAGGAAACAGTCACTCGATTCGGTTCCCTAAACATGAAACAGAATCATCTGCATTTTAGGCATATTCCCTGAACATTATCCTGCCATCCTGCCGCTTTGACACAGCGCCATAGTGGCCAGACTTGGCATCTCCGATCAAACCATTCAGGTCGTCGGCCACTGGTTATCCCAGGCATAGCGCTTATTCACAACAATCTTAGAGAAGAACAAAGAGAAGTTAGAGCTACCACGTACATTTTGCTAATCAAGCAGCAGGCCATACCCAGCGATTTAACCCGGGTATACTAGAACGCTCTCAACTCTTAATTCCACGATCGCATCTATTCATCTCGTACATCCCTCTCTTGCAGGTCATCAGAGCCCCTCACACAGCCTCAGCATGCATAGTCAGCGCTCCACTAGGCTACCCCACTCACGCCTCCTTTTTATCCTCACAAAACACCCCAGCGTTCACTGTTTCTCACCCGCCATGCCCCCATCTCACATCATCCCTAAGCCCGCAGACTCACGTCCTTCTGTCAATGTCCCCACGCTAAGGGGCAGGCCAGTTTCCATCAGGCGGGCACGATGGTCTGCATTAATTCAAACACCGGGGCCGCACTTCGCACTGCAGGCCCTGTACGTCTGCTCTTTCTGCGTAGCAGCACTATTCAATCACACCAGCAGACTGACCAGCACTACACCTCTGTATAATCATTTAAGTGTCGCAGTCCTTCCAGAGACTCCTCACCCATGCCACTATCTCATCAGAGTTAGACTTCTAGACCAAGTCCAGCCTTCCTTCGTCTGCACTCACAAACTTACCTCAGCCACCATCTTTGGGGGTTTTAAGGGTCTAGTGAGTCCACACTCATCCACCCAGATAACCCTACAGTCGTAGAGATTCCACAAGGTCGATCCCGTTCCTCTGTCAGAACCTCAATCCCCCTTCGCAGACTCACGAATATCGCTATACATCGGTTCATCCTCAGGGCAGCTCATCTCCTGCCACCACAACACCATTAGCAAACCATCGTTTCATCTCTTACTCAATTCAGACACTCGGCCACAGAACCATATATTCATCCCATAACAGTCGCACTGTTTCAGCCATATCAATCTACCAGCTGCGCAGCTAAGGAACCCTCTGACGCGCAACAAGAAGCCATCCTCTACAGCATCTGCCCAAGCTCATTTAATTCAATTCAATCAGCTATTGGCACGAACGTATAAAAACAACATTGCCAAAGCACAAAGCTCCCAACATACCTAACTGCCGAAATCGCTTCAAAGCATCACGTCATCTTTCATCATTCATTCTCCTCTCAGGACCTCACGTCCAACTGCAGTTTCAGCACAAACGTTCTTCAGTCCAAGTCCATTCCTCCGCTATAACCCAGGCCAGAGGAACTCTAACATGATCGTAATCCAACTCTTTTGGGGGCTTGAAATAAGCTTGGGCGAAAACACTTCCGAGACGGAACCCCCACACTGAGTCTCCATGCCCGGTCTCCTGTACACCCTCTCAGACCAGCCTATCAGACGACATCCTTCTTCTACCATCACCCTTCCCCTCTACATGCATTAATCCATCCTCCATAATCCACGTATTCCATATTCGCATGTACCTCTAAATCACACACTGTTGTGGCGTGGTCCTTGCTAGTGAAACATCGGATATGCAAAGATTTCTCCTCTATACATATTCAGACCTTTTAGAAAAAAGAAAGTTAGGAGCACATTGCACACTGAAGAACATTTTTAAACAGTGTTTTTTGTGACTTATCAACACCAATTCCAACCTCTGAGAAGGAATCCGTGCCTGCAAACAGCAATTTCTACACCTTCTTCATCCAACTTGTTGGTCTGCTTAGATGTCTCTCTTGCTGCTGTCCAGTGGGATTCCCCACACATCGCTTTTCCTGCTGTCTACCAAAATACATTGTTTGAACATGTTGGTAGTTAATAAAGACACTAGATAGCAGTGCTGTACACTCAAACGCACCAACAATTACAGTCAAGATATGTCTTTGATTGCCTGACCCATCTTCTATCTCTTCTGCTTTAGAGAATTTCAAAACTGTTTAAATTATTTGCCATTTAGTACACAGGAGGTTAACTGCAATAGTCTAACTTTGTCAGACAATTGTGAGGCAGCCAATAGTATGGATGTATTTTGCCCTCTGGATTACAATCTAGCTGTATCGCTAACCTCAGCACATTGCCATTGAGTTGCAACACCTAATCAAGATTCCCTCATCCAAACAACTAAGAAGGCAACAGTGTTTCCAACTTTAACGCCAATTAGTTCTAAAAGAATCCAGAGATACCTGATTGAAACTTACACTCTTGACAGCCCCCCGGACTTCCTCAACAAAACTGAAGACTTCAGATTCTTGAGCTAAAAACACTCCGTCAACATAACATCAACAACAACAACAACAACAATAATATTGATTGCATTTATAAAGCACTTTCAAATCATTATTTTTATATATTGTATATTATTTATATTTATTAATTACATTGGCTGTTTTTAACGTGCACACAAAATTCACTGGTTTGTTTTCTGGAACCTGAGTTTTCTATTGCCATCCACTGAAACAGCCACCATTTCAGGGCTACAGGCTGGACAGACAAACTGCTCCTTTCCAAGAAGTTGGTTCTCTTCAGAGTTGCAGTAGATGCATTGCAGAAAGCTCCTCTGAAAAGAATCTGCATTCACTTTACCAGTCTGAAATAAACACATTTTAGTACAGTTTTCAATGACATTCAATGAAGGATGCAAAAACAATTCTGTCTACTATGGTCTTCTGTGTATAAACTTGAATATGTAAGACCTATTACCACTTATGGACCCTGAACTTCAAAAGCAAGTATGTTTGAATTTACACCCTGCTTGGACACACTCGATCACCATTTTGGCCATACTGCAACTTATTATATATTATAATAATAATAATAAAAATAATAATAATAAATGCATTTGTTTTTCAGCTTCCCATTTTACTCCCTCTTACAAATTGCTTTGTTCTCTGGTCCAACATTGCTGTGAAGGCTTTCACTGACATTGCTGGAGCTGCTGTTTTCATGGCCTCAAAGTAATGGAACAGATCTTGGTGGAACTTACTGCTAGGGCTATACATGTCGATTATTTTTCAAATCGATTAATCTAACGATTATTTTCTCGATTAGTCGATTAATCTAAGAGAGTGTCTGTAATTAGGGGTAAAGTGTTCGTGCTGCTTTACTATTCGTGGTCAGTGAAGCTAGCTGTTTCCAGTTCAGAGAGCTCACGGAGCAGCACGTTGTTGAGTGTCTGTCTGAAATACTCCAAACTTTAGACGGTCGAAGGCGCGGTCTTGTAGCTGGAGCTTGTCCGGGATAATCCCACACCGGAAGCAGCAATGCATCGACGCATGTAATGCGCGTTGACGTATTTACATAATCGACGTAATCGATTACGTTGATGAATTGCCCCGGCCCTACTTACTGCAAAGTTAGCAGATCATAACGGCCTGAGGAGACATGAAATACATATAGATAACAAGAAACTACAGTAATGTATTAGATAAACGATATTTATTTTTTACACAATCATACCATTTATGCAAACCAGTATGATGGATCTACCAACAGAGATTGCAAAATCAGCAGATTCACAGGAACATATCATTCGTGGAAATGCTGTTGGCAACAAACAATCTACAAGAGCAAAGAACAATCTGGATGAAATTTAAGAATGTATTGCATGTGAGCAAGTACTTGGACAGATTTCAATGAGCAATAGGAAGATAACAATGTTGTCTGCTAGGGATGGGGGCAATAAATTGAAAAAACAGACAAACCTTGTGCACAGATGATGTACTTGTCATCGTGTAGTTTCACAGACTCTGTTGGAGGGATGTATTTATAAAATCTAAAAATGGTGGTTTGCCTACTGTGCAGAGTGTGGTGTTCATGTACCAAGTGATCACAATCTGCACAAAACCACTCTGAGGGCAAACATTCCCCACAACGGATGACAGCTTCTCTCTCATGACAGTGATTACAGTGATTGATGTCATCTGGATGATGTTCTCAGCTGATAACAAGTTATCAAGGTTCTGCGGCTTTTCCTTTTGCCAACATTGTTGGACCTCCTTCTGTCTGATACCAGTTAGACAATGGTGGGGGCTGACCAAAATCTTGCCCATTAATACTCTCTGAATCCTGTAGTAGGTCCTCAAGCCTCTGCATATTAAAATCTCTAAAAAGGAAAAAGAGAAAGATAGCAGAACTCCCACATTTGCAATTACACTACCACTGACTTCTTTTGTGGTATTTCCATTGATTTCAATACAGGGACAGCCCAGTGATAGCAGAGAATGCAATGGGTGGAAGGAAACTGAAAATCAAACCCACAACCGTGAAACTGAACAACCATGTGACTTTCCTGATATAGATAGGTGTTATCGTTCTCACACTCCCTCATACTGGTCGCGGGAAGTTCAACATGGCACCTCATGGCAAAGAACTCTCTATGGATCTGAAAAAAAGAATGGTTGTGTTGAATAATTCCTTGTTGTTTCCTTTCTTAAGTTGACATAAATTGGTTGACATAAATTGACATGTTTGTACACTTTGTTGGTTTGCAATAGTAGTGTTGTATTACTCAGAAGAATTACTCAGAAGTGTTTGTAGTGTAGCCATTGGGAGAATGACTGTGGTCTCACAGGGTAAAGGTGTTGATCACTGTTGTTATTCTTTCAATGTAAAATTTAACATGTAAAATTTGACTACTAAATGTTTAAGTGTGTACCAACTCATCTTTTATTCTTATACTCTGTGTGTTTATGAACCCATGCCTTTTCAATGTGCCAACATGAGCAGAGCAGCTGCTCAGGCAGCACAGGCAAAACCCAGCCAACCGTAACATACACAATGGTAGTAAGGCACCTGCTGTAAGTCACGTACAACAGGCTTGAGATCCTGGCAAACTGAGGCCAGGAATGAGATCATGACACATAGTGATTAATGGCACCTGGTACTGCAAGGTACGGCCAGGTACTGCATGAAACCAAGCTTTGCACTGCCGAAACTAAACTTTGTATGAGACACAGCACCCTCATGGTGGGTATTGTTAAATCATGTTATTCCTCATTGAATCATGTTATGCATTTATCAAGTATAACATACTTGTTACTTATTAATTCTTTTTTAAAGTGTGTACGTTTTAATGGTGTCAAATGATGCCTGTATAACTTTTAAAAAATACGGTGAGACTGAAGTTGAAACATTGGTGAATTTCTAGTCCAGTAATGTCAAAAATATAAAGAAGGATAAATTGTAACAATAATTATGCATAACAGCTAAAAAGTGGAAATTGTGACATTAGTGGAAGGGTTAATTTGGTAAAACAGTACATAAAAACGGCCACTAGATAGCAGCAGAGGATAAGAAATTCAGAGGAGAGGGACGAGAAAGCACAAGACTACAGGAAAGGGGAGAAGTCGAGTTAGTAAAAGGCATTAATGGGGTGAGGTTGCATACAGAGGGAGAGAAGGAAGAGGAGAGAGGAGCTCAAATGTAAAGATGGTCTCTGCCTCCTGAACCCAAACTGGAACCTGGTTCCACAGGAGAGGAGCTTGATAACTGAACGCTCTGGCTCCCATTCTACTTTTGGAGACTCTTGGAACCACAAGTAACCCCTTATCTGTCTTTCCATTCTGAGGAATGTTGAAACGTTATAACTTGAAAAAGAGAAAGCTGTGTGGATCGCTGGTGTGTGTGTCGCATTGAACATTACGTCGCGGCAGTTGTGTATG
>NW_025741962.1:0-13783 GCF_021292245.1 Micropterus dolomieu
GGGTGAGTTTATTAAACACGGCGACTTTATGAAACGTACTGCTGATGGAGAAAGTCAGCATACACATAACAGGGAGAGAGAGACAGAAAGAGGCGGAGCCAGCCGGCGTGTTTTCCGTGAGAGACCAGAGATGCAGGCTAAGTGTGTGTGAGTGTGGGGAGAAGAGCAGAGGAGTGGATTCAAGTAAATAAAAACTAATCTAAGGTGGAAAATTACCTACAATAACCTACTGTTAATACAAATAGCCTACAATAGGCTAAACACCGCTACCGAGCCCACCCTCCACCGGCCTCTGCAGCCGGTGGCACAGTTGCACTGTCTTCATGAGAGCTCAACAGTCCAATGAGCGGTTGTGTCGCAGTTCTGTCTCTCTGATCCGCGACACCAGATTGTGGACTTTTGTGTCGCTATTTTGGTCTCTGTTTCAAAACCATTACAGCCCTACTAAGTAGTCTGTCTACTATTTTCAGTGAGGAAAAAATGTATACAGACTTTTATACAAATTATCTAGTGTGTTATCACAATTTATTTAAATGTGCAAACCAAAGTTTCAAAACAGATAAAGCTTTGGGCACCCCGTGTGATCTCTGGCGCCCCCCTTAGGGGGGTGCGGAGCCCAGGTTGGGAACCACTGGTTTAGACCGTTTGGTGTAGCTTTTCACACTTTACGTTAAACAGTGTGCAAAGACTCTGCTGGCTGTATGAACTGATCTTAGTTGAATTGAATTTTATGTACTACGGCAGTCTTTCCCAACCCTTTCCTGAGGAAAGTTGTGTCCTGCATGATTTAATCTTTCCCTGCTTCAACAAAGCTGATTGAAGCAGCTTCAGGATTCATAACTAGTTGATAGTTTGAATCAGCTGTTTTGGAGCAGTTAGATATTTAACACACATGGTTATTTAAACAGTTATCCACATAAAGATACTACTCCTCACCACAGCCACTGTTGGCATATCCTAATTTCCGTGATTTAGATGTACACATATTGATAGTGGTAGATATTTTGATGGAACATGCTAAGACCCATGCATTAAGACTAAGATGTTTTGGATAATGCAAATCAGTCACTGCTGCCAACTCCTTTCTAACTGTGTAATCTGTGTGTGTACAGTGAATAAAGTAAAAGTATTATTACATGGGCTATTATCTCCATTTTAAAGAATGGGATATTTACAAAATTATCAATACAGGTATGTTGTATCGCATGTGTGTTCATTTTTACGGATTGTACAGTTTGATAGTCCACATAGTCCAGCAGGGTTCTAGTTGCGGTCCATAAGGAGGGCCTGAGCTCTTAATCATGCACCTGTGGGGGTCAGTAATTCATTTGAGAACAACCATTAGTTTTGATCAGAAATGTACATTATATTAATAAGATAAACACACTAAAATAAACACGTTTCCCAAATGAACTATGCTGTGCACTGCATGAATTTCATTACGACATGATTAATAATAATTAATATGATAAAGGGCATATTTGCAGTCTCTCCACGAGCAGTAGTCTTTGTTGGTTTATTTCAGGCTTTTAAAACTTAAACTTTGTTGCAGTATCACACACATCTGGGGCAAGTAGTGGGCTGCTTTGTGTGAGAGAAAGTGTTCAGGCTTCTATTATTTATTTATTAATCCCCGCCGGTAACGTCCATTATACTACAGACTCCCACGAAGCTCAAATTGTACTCCGGTTTCCACAGTTGTCAGTTTTTCCTATTAAATTCAGCTGATTGCAGTAAAGTGCCATAGTATATTAATCTTTAAAGGTAAATTATGAATGAGAAGTGTGTGCGTGTTTCTTTAAGGATGACTGGAAGAGAGGCTAAGTTACACTCTCACTCCACGACAATGTTTTTCTGTGAATGTGGCTTGCTGTATGGACGGAATTAACGTCATATTTTGACAAAAACCCTCCCCCTATGTCTTCGTGATTAAACTTTATATAATTTTGATTAACTTTATATTTTTGAATGCGTTTCCTGTCAAATTGCACTTTTATTTTGTTGTTTTTGCGTGTATTTCCTTTCCTGACCGGCAGTAGAGGTGGCCTGACAGAGGAGGTCTGCAGTTGGACCCTCTTGGTGGACTTTCTTGACATAGAAAATTATATTTTAACATCATATTTCTATTTCATTGCACAATTCAAATTTAAAGATTTGTTGTCTCTCGCCATCACTACCATACATGACGCAGGCGCGTGTGCTGATCACTACAATAATTTCAGAGCATGATATTAAGAGATGCGCAATATTATTTGATTCCAACTGTCATTACCTCACCCTGTCTCTGTTGCTCATTCATTTTCACCGCTGTCAGCTGCAACACGCTTTATTCAGCCAAACAAATATAAAAACACACTATACACAACCTGCCTAGCACCAAATGTCAGAAGAAGTTAGTGAACATGGTAGAGCAAGAGTTGGTGGAGAACAAAACGTAGCTAAACAGTGACAAAATATTTGACTTATTCATCAGGTAGACACAAACATGACTCTAAATTAAACATACAGTCTGGTTGGTCTGTAATTAAAACATGTAGTACAGTTTGTTGTAGTGTCCCCAAGTGGCCCAAAAAATAAAACAAACTTTTTTTTATAAGACTATACTATTGTGAGGCATTTCAGTGAGCCTAATGAGTCTAATTTTCTCAACTTTACATCAACTCCATCCTGCATTATTTTTCAATGTATAATTAGAAATTCAATTGTACCCTCCATAAATTTTAATTATTAATGTGAAAAACATGGAAAACGTTTGTACAACACAAAGCATATTTGTATATTTTGACAGTTAAATGTTTTCTTTTTGGGAAACTCCCTCCTCATAGTGATGTCAGATAAAACATCACTGTACTATTATTACTTTTCATGCTCCTCTAAAATGTATAAATATCAGTGCAAGGTTTTGTTTTACATTAAGGTAGAGTGAGTGGTTTGGCTCGCTTCGCCAATATGACATCCACACAGAGGTGGCCAGAGCAGGGTTGGGCACTCTTACAGCTGTTATTGATGGCTTCTGTCTCTCAGGCTGAGGAGACGGTCTGCAGGCAGAGAGGTGATTCTGAGAACCCCCAGCTATCTAAGGATGGGGACATCATGTTGGGGGGAATGTTCTCTTTCCACAGCACCTGGAAAGATAGACAGGATACCTACATGCACAAACCACTGCCAACGGAATGCACCAGGTAAATATACAATATAAATCTTTTTATATTTAAAATATGTAAGAAGAAGGGAGCATGATTCAAAAAAGGTACAAAAAAGGTTATCAAACTGTAAAGTCAGAAATATTCCTTGTTATGTGTATTAACAAATCAAATGTTTTCTTTTACTATAGTATTGTTTCTGTTTCAAGGACAAATTTCTTACAATTCCAACAATGTATAACTTTATGCACCAAGTTTGCTTTTCAGAGAGTTTCAGTTGGCTCAGGCCATGCTCTTTGCCATAGAGGAGATTAATAACAGCACAGAGCTACTGCCTGGCATATTACTAGGCTATAGGATCTATGATGTATGTGGCTCCATTGCCAGAGGTGTGAGGGCCGCACTGGCTTTGGCTAATGGTAATGAAGTGGTATCTGCATCCTCTGAGGCACCATGTACCAGACCTGCCCAAGTGCAGGCCATTATGGGAGAGACAGCTTCCTCTCCTTCCATGGCTATAGCTACTGTCATCGGACCCTTTCACATCCCACTGGTGGGTAAGACAGGAAAAAAGATGAAATGATATTCGTGAAAAATAATTATTCTGTAATTCTTCAAGCTGGTCATAGCAAAAGTGAATTGTAGTGTGCTGTGTAAACATTTCATATTTTACATCTTTATCTTGGGATATCAATAATTTTTTTCTTTTAGATCAGCCACTTTGCTACTTGTGCTTGTCTCAGCGATAAAACCAAATACCCATCCTTCCTCAGAACAATATCCAGTGACTACTACCAGAGCAGAGCCCTGGCACAGTTGGTCAAGCACTTTGGCTGGACTTGGGTTGGAGCTATTAGAACAAATGATGATTACGGGAATAATGGCATGGCCACATTCACAGAAACTGCCCAGCAGCTGGGCATCTGTTTAGAGTACTCTGTATCTGCATTTACAACAGATCCACCAGACAAAATACACAAGATAATGGAAATTATCAAGGCTTCCACTTCCAAGGTGATTGTTGCTTTCATCTCCCCTTCAGATATGGATGTGGTAATACACGCGTTGTCTCAACACAACTTGACTGGGTACCAGTGGGTAGGCAGTGAGGCTTGGATCTTGGATTCCCAAACTGCAGCCATGGATAGGCATCACATTCTGGATGGTGCCATAGGCCTGGCCATCCCCAGAGCACATGTCAGTGGCATGAGAGAGTTCATGTTGGATGTGAAGCCACTCAATTCATCTAGTAATTACATTTTTACAGAGTTTTGGGAAGCATTATTTAGCTGTAAGTTCGAGCAGTCAAAGTCATCAGCAGGTAATCAGAAGGAATGTACTGGACATGAAGATCTGAGAGGAGTACAAAATAGCTTCACTGATATGTCACTCATGCCTATATTTAACAACGTCTATAAAGGTGTGTATGCTGTGGCCCACGCACTTCACAGTATTCTTAACTGTAATAAAACATGCAACAACACGGCACAGCTAGATCCATTCATGGTGAGTTGAAGACCGAAGACTTAAGTTGTTATTTTTAGATTAAGTCATATTTTTTAAAACAGGTTTAAATTTTGAAAAATAAATTGTGCAGTGTGTTTATCATGCTGTTGAGACAAAATGCCTATATGATGACAATGTTTGTAAGGTAATGTTTTACATTTATGCAAATCTACTAATGATCTACATATCTTCTTAGATTTTACAGCACATAAGAAAGATTTGGTTCAAAACAAAGGAAGGAGATGAGGTTTACTTTAATGAGAAAGGAGACCCAGCAGCAAAGTATGAAATTATAAACTGGCAGCCAACAGAAAATAGCATTGTGGACTTTGTCACAGTTGGTTTTCATGATGCGTCTTTACCTGCAGACAAACAGCTGAATCTGCATAATAAGTCTATCATTTGGGCACAGAACTCAAAACACGTAAGTTACCATGTGATTACTGTAATTGTTAATGGTCTATTTGAATTGTTATATTCATATAAATTTTATTATAGATGCTTGCAAAGATAACACAATGTCAAAGTGAATGCCCATACACTTTAATCATACTTGTTTTGTTCATGCAGGTGCCTTTGTCAGTTTGCAGTGAGAAATGTCCCCCAGGGACTCGTAAGGTTCTCCAGAAAGGAAAGCCTGTTTGCTGCTATGACTGTTTAAAATGTGCAGAGGGAGAAATTAGCAACATTACAGGTGTAGTAATAATTAATGCAAGACAAAACAAAGTTGTAATGTTCACATTTGATTTTTAAGAAAATGCACAGCTTTTTTTTTATCTGATTCCAAAAGCATGGGGATTTCCTGCAGAGCATATATATATAGATATATATAACATGTAGTCTGTCTATATACATAAATGTGTACACAGGAAATGCATATCAAAGTTAAAGCACCAATGCGAAATGTTTATGCAACTCAAGTGTGTTTTTTATATTATATAATATTAATAATAATTTAATAATATTTTAATAAGAAAATTATAAATATGGAAAAACTATGGGTAACAAGTTATGAAATGGTCATTAAAGGTTCAGCTCACTCAAACTGCAAAAAGAGTATTTTCCTCATCTCCTCATCCTTAACATCAATGCAATAAATGCATTGAAAGTGAATTATATTAAAGCTTTGCTACAGGATTGAACATTTCCATTTGAGAAACACAACAGCATGATACCTTTCAAGAAACAAAATGTATAATGCTTAGGTATTAAGATAGGAATTTCATAGATTATGCTGTATCTTTAAGATTCAGATATTTAATGAAAATCGCATGCAGTTGTCATAATGTTATCCATTTAATATATGGTAATCATAATAGCATAATCTTATCTTGTATTGTCTGTTTTGTCGGCAGAAAAGATACAACATCAACACAAAAACAGTACATGTACTGAGCTAGTCTAATACTTGCTTTAATAATATTTTTCAGATTCTATCACCTGTGTGAGGTGCCATCCAGAATTTTGGTCAAATGAGAAAAGAGCTGCCTGTGTAAATAAGGAGGCAGAGTTTTTGTCATATGAAGAGATTATGGGAGCACTGCTCACTGCTGCCTCCCTATTTGGAACATGCATGACTGCTGTTGTGGCAATAATTTTCTTCAGATACAGGCAGACTCCTATTGTCAGGGCCAATAACACTGAGCTGAGTTTCCTGCTGCTTTTCTCCCTGACCCTGTGTTTCCTGTGCTCTCTGACCTTCATCGGTCGGCCCTCTGAGTGGTCCTGCATGCTGCGTCACACAGCATTCAGCATCACCTTTGTCCTCTGTATCTCTTGTGTTCTGGGGAAAACAATAGTGGTGTTAATGGCCTTCAGGGCCACACTTCCAGGTAGTAATGTGATGAAATGGTTTGGGCCTGCACAACAGAAACTCAGTGTTCTGGGCTTCACTCTCATACAAGTCATCATATGTATCCTCTGGTTAACAATTTCTCCTCCGTTTCCATTTAAGAATTTTAAGAAGTTCAAGGACAAAATCATCTTAGAGTGTGCTCTGGGCTCAGCTATAGGCTTTTGGGCTGTACTTGGTTACATAGGACTTCTGGCCATTTTATGTTTTATTCTTGCTTTTCTGGCTCGGAAATTGCCTGATAATTTCAATGAAGCCAAATATATCACTTTTAGCATGCTGATATTCTGCGCAGTATGGATCACTTTTATCCCAGCGTATGTCAGCTCTCCTGGGAAGTTCAGTGTTGCTGTGGAGATATTTGCTATTCTGGCTTCAAGTTTTGGACTGCTCATTTGTATATTTATTCCAAAATGTTATATTATCTTACTGAAACCAGAGAAGAATACAAAAAAGAGTTTGATGGGAAAAGGGGCACCAAAATCGCTCTGAAAACTTAAGAAAATATGCTTGCAAAGGGATTCTAGTGCCGTTATAATCTTTACATAATATTTTGTTAACTAGACCCAACTAAAATTGGAACCTTCTACTGATTTTCGTGCATGCATGGAAAACATGTTTGTCTCCCATTCAGGCCTCGAACAAGACAACAACATATATCACAGTGTACTCAGGAATGCTCTCATCAGAGGACTCAATTGGGAGCACAAAACCACAGCAGCTCAAACCTGCACTGGTTGGACTGCTCATTTCTATATTTATTCCAAAATGTTATATTATCTTACTGAAACCAGAGAAGAATACAAAAAAGAATATGATGGGGAAGGGGGCACTATAATCCTTTTGAAATCTTAAAATAATAGGGTGGCAAAGGCATTCTACATCCATTACAATTTTTGTATTGCTTTGTTTACCGGACTGTCAAATAGACATTTATGTTTAATCAAAAAACAAACCACTGGTCTGACTTTACTATCTTTATTGTGAGCAATGCGTTTCGCCCATTGCTTCCTCAGGCTCACACAGTGAAATTGCAAAAGCACTCACAGGTGTGTTAAGTAGACCCTGTGCAGGTCTTGTGACCAGCACAATCCACATTTTCCATGATGTAAGGGCAGAAAATTGTTTTCTTACACTTATAATCTTTTATGCAAGTACTTACAAGAGTGCTATTTTTCTCCTTTTATTATGTCTTATATATTGTTTTAAATCTTTAACCTGTTCCCCTCTTTATTATTGATCTTGTTATTCCAGTCTGTCCACATGTGTGGGGTTTAGGTCAGGGATGTGGGGTTGTTGATTGTTTTCCTCACTAGCCGTTCTTCTCCTTCCTTGACTGGGACCAGTCAAGGATCTTTTGTTCCCCAAAACAAAGATGCTCAGACTGTACCACTGAATGCACCGTAGACCAGTGTGCGGTAGTTTGTTTTTTGATTTTTCATAGACATCCTGCTATCTACCAGCACCTGATTGTTGTTGCTGTGCTCGAGGAATTTCTTAGACATTTATGTTTATTTTATTGAAGACTTATATTGGACTACTGTAGTATTTTTCCACTATATAATTTATTTGTGACATGATTTGTGACTAATGACGGCATTTAAGACAATGTAATATGCAATCATATCAACCAATATAGATATGATTAAGTTCAAATAAATGCATTCAATACAATTTATGAAATTGTAATCAAAGAATAAAATCCACAATTTCATAGACAAAAAGTCTTTGCTTTAACCTTCCTTTGGTCTCCTGAGGCTTGAGTTCAACTTTCCCCTTGCTGTTAATTGTGCATTGAGCCCTGCCATGAGCTGTAGAGCTGACTGGCCCGGCCCAAAGAGCAAAACAGAGCAGAGCTATGCCATTGTTGAGACTGCTCCTCTTGGCTCTGTTAGTGGTTACAGGGACTGCAAGATTCAGCACAACTAGCTTAACTGGCCCAATATGGCGACTTTGCTGTTGTAGGCTACTTTTCATTGCACACAGCGCAGGATTATGTAATGAACACATTTCAGATAATTCCAGAAGTACAAAAATACAAGTATGTATTGCTAGGCCTATATACAGTATTTTAAATGATTTGTGTTTTTTGTACTGTATTTCATCATTTCATTTTTCACCACTCCAGGCCATCTCTGTTGCTCTGTTTTGCTGTTACAGCTCATAACTTTACAGCTTTGATTCACTTTCACCACACTCAGCCACAACAGGCTGTATTTGGCTAATACCCACTGAAAGCCACCTGCCAAGACCCAGATGTCACACTGACAAAGTTAGCAACTAGCTGGTGAGCATAGTGGAGCATTTAAAAGCTAAAGAGCTGGTGGAGACCTAAACAGAGTGAGCAGAACAGAAAAGTTAAAATTGGACTTAACCCTACTGTTACGTTTGTTTTCAGAATGAATCAGCAATGATGGTCCTGGGTCAATTTGACTAATTTGACCAAAAGTGTCAGAACCAAAAAAATCCCATTCAACATTGTTTATATCTCATTATTAACTCTGTTACCAATCATTTCAATCAATATTTAGTGCAACTGTGTTCTTTACCTCCGACAGATTGTGGTTCAATGAGGATAATTCACTTGTTTTTAATAAAAAATGCATGTTAAAACCTTTTTTTATAGTACTTTGGAAAGACATCCCTATAAAATACAATGGGTGTACATGAAATAGATTTTTTACTTTTTTAAATTTTACTTTTTAATTTTTATGGAGTATTGATAAATTAGCACAAGCCTCCTCAAATGAGTCATGAGGATTTGTATTGAACGTAAACTTTATTTACGCACTGGTTTTGATCCAGAAATTAACAAAATAACAATACAACAAAATAATCAACGTGAAAATGGTGCATGTGTATGTGCGTCTGTGAGTCTCCTCAGCACACAAGTGACATGTCATCCCGTTGTGATAGTAAACACAATTTAGAACCAGAAATACAAAACAAAAATGAATAGGCGGAAATGAACAAGGTGCATGTATGTGCATCTACACAGCACATGAGGGACATGTCATCACAGTGTGCTTTGTGCAGATGAATTTTGCACATTTTACACAGGTCATGCTCGTCTTTATGTCATCAGATGACTTGCAGACCTGGCACATCTTCCTCTTTCCCCCAGCAGCAGCCTAGAAAGAAAATGATATAATAATCCGAAATACAGCCACTTTCATACAGAAATACCACAATAAACACAGGGACACCAGAATGCAGGCTGTGGCTTTTCTCCAGACATGTTCCCATCTCAGAGGCAGATCAACACCGGCACTGTACCTTTCATTCAGCGCAGCCAGCCGCATATCGGCTCAATACTCACGAAAAAAGGCAGAGTGACAGCGGCTATAGACAGACAGGGAGAATAGACAGGTGGAAACTCAGGTAAACTCCCACTACAACGTTACATTAATAGTTTTATCAACTGTAGGTTGAGCTAATGCATGCTTGTTACATGATAACGTTACATTTACTGCATTTAGCCGACGTGCTACATCGTTAGCTCGGCTGCTGCTTTTCAGTAACGTTAACCATCTTTCACTATAGGCTAACGTTAGTAAACAAATCGCTCCACATTTGCTTTTAGCTGTTACATCCTTTCTTGCAGGCTAAATCAACATGGGTACACAGGATAGTAGTAATAGTAATAGTTCATAGTAATGTTAAAAGTGACTTTCTCTGTGTTTCTCCAGCTTCAATAAACCTGACTCTTTCCCACAGAACGCTGAGCCATAAAACACCACTCCCTCCTCTCGTTAGCCAATGTGCAAATGTGATAAGCCAGAAATGTAAAAGAGAAGGCCCTAACTACCCCTAAAGGTGTTTGTTCTGTTTAAATAATAACCCTTGCTAAGTGAGTAGTGGCATTTGCCTCTTAGTAGCAATGACCCTGTTGTTATTCTTTTAGTAATGTTTGAAAACTAGGAGAACCATAAGAAAGTAATCTTGAAGAGTTCCCTAACCTCCTCTTTTTGTTTTGTCTTAATTCCTCCCTGTTATTCCCTAGTAATCACTGTCTGTGTAGTATTAACTATTGCTTTAGTTAAACATTTCATATACAATTTCCTACTAAAATATTCATCCACATCGTGTGTATAACCAGCTTCCCAGATCCTAGCAAAGTGGTAAATCTCAAATTCGAATGTCTACTGTTTTCTCGTACGACCTGAGCTCCACCAAGAGGACAGAAAAGGTATAACACACAAGTGTTTAAAACTCGGCTTACGCCGACGATGAGCGCCAAATATCTATCACCATGTAATGGTATAAACGAATTCTTTGCTGCCACGCTTACATCTAAATGGTCTCTTGAGTTAAAACCTGTAACCATCAAGTTTACACTGAAAACATGTAGTTAAGCTTTGTTAGGTTTTTGGATCCTTTAATCCTCTAAGTGTTTAGTCTTGTTTTGCTTGTCTTTATCTGAATGTTTAGAACTAAGTATTTTTCAAATGTCGATATTGTGGAGAGAGAGATTAAATGAAAATACGTGCAACATATATATATTTTCTTTATCCCACTAAAAAGTTAACACTTTTGGGGTAACTCCCCCCAGAGAAACCCACTCCCAAATTGACGTCACCACGTCCTGGAGGAGGTAGATAAAAGGCCTTGTTGTCTTTTGTCTCTCGCTCTTCTAAAAAAAAATATCTTGAAACTAAACTCTCGTGTACCCTCTCGTAATTACGCTTTTGTTAACTTCCTTTACTTTTGAAATGCTGATCTTTTTTCCGTTTCGTACTTTAAAATTTCCTTCAGATGAGCTGAGAAAGCTACTGCCCTTGAATCCCCAATTTTCTTGGCGGGAGATTTGATTTTAATTTTTGTTTGGAGCTGCCTGGGATGAAACTTTCCACAGACTTGTTTAAACTCAGCAACATTAAATAGCCTATATTCCCGGGGCCTCGCAAACCTACGGCGAATGTATGAGTCTTATTTGATTTTGTTGTTTTAACATCATCCGATTGTCCTAAGCAACTTTGGACCCAGAAACTCAGAAGCCCGTTCACTTCTTGCCTTGAATGAACGGAGTCACAGCTCCAACGACTGGAGTGTGTTCCGCTGAGCTATAGCTACACCAAATGAACTCAGAGTGCAAGCCAGGGCGGACTGCCCGTTGCTGCAAGCGTTTTCCCGCAAAGGACTGTGGAACGAATCCACCAGTTTGATGGACGCCACTGGGGTGTCTGGCCAGGACAACATCCACAAGCCAACCGGCAGTGAGCCTTTGTGTGACACAGCTAAGGTAGTGTGATCACATTTAGGTGAAAATAAATTAACGATTATCAGGTTAATCATTATGGGTTATTGTACATATTTGTGTTTTAATTTAAGGAGGAAAATAATTGGTGTTGCACTAATAGAGTGAGGTATGCAGTTTTCTGTAGAGCAGTGAGGCGGAACGTTTGTGGTCACGCTAGTTGCTACAGGGATTGGTAAGCAAGCGGTGCCTCCGCTGTTTCCTCAAAAGCAATCTGGAACGAAACGCAGACGCACCGTATCTTCATTGCTCCTGTTTCACCTGCTTTAATACAGGTTACATATCTGCTACTGAGGCACCTATCCCTGGGGCCCGTAACATTTGCTACAAGGGAATTGCGACAAAAGTAAGGCAAAACAAACTACACTCTGTGACTCGTTGGTGTTCTCTAGTTGGCCCTCATCTATAGTTAATAAACCCCTAGGTTATTCAAACTAAATTTGCAACGTAATTTCCAACCATTCGTTCCCTCATCCTCGTAGAATCCTCACCCTCTACAATATAAACTGAAATTCCATCGAGCCTAACATACTCTGTTCATTACCTTCTGGTTTTCATGTTGACTGTTGTCCCTGTAATATTCCCACATTTACTCCCACTGTTGTACTACCTTTTGTTAGTTAATAAATTTCACCTTGATCACAGTGATATTGTGTGTGTATTGTTAAGACTCCGGGGTCCCTGTATAGAGGACTTACCCTCAGATTTGAGATTGACTGATTGACTAAAGTTTACGATTTCAGAATAACTGAACCATTAATAACTAATGAATTACCAGAAATTTGTGTAATTATCAAGCTATACTCAAGGACCTAAAACCTTGGGCGGACAAGCAAATCTTTAGATGGTGCCCCTGGTTTCGAGGTATGAATTAATATTCCCGGAAATATTAATTTTCATAACTGTATTAAAATTATACGTAGCTTCAGACCTGCTACAACCTATAGCTGGCGGCTTGGTTTCATTGCTTTCACGGCTTCTCGGCGGGCTTGACTCGCCATACGGATGTGGCTCGAACCGGGTTCTGCCTGGGGGTTTACCCGGGGTCCTTCGGCTGCGGCTTTTGGATGCTGGAACTTGCAACTCCATCTGTCGTTGGGAGTAATGGAAGTTAATTCAGACCGAGAGGTTTTAAAAGAAACTTCATTGTTTCTCAATCAAAAGTTGCGTAAATTAAAAGAAAAAGATAAAGGTTTGCAAGACCTCATGAAGATAATTAATGTTGCTGTGAAAGAGACAAAGTAAAACTTGGAAGTCGCAGAGGTTCTCCGGGCCGGACCTTTGGGAGCAGGATGCTGGATGTTGTGAGGGAGGAAGAAGGAAAGAGACAAGAGCAAAAGCTCACACAAAAGCATTAGACAAAACTGCTTATCCTGCCTACAAGGCCACTAAGCCCAATCCCAGCTGACATCGGGCGAAAGGCAGGGTACACCCTGGACAGGTCACCAATCCATTGCAGGGCCACACATAGACAAACAACAAGTCACACTCACACCTACAGCCAATCAACCTAAGCTGCATGTCTTTGCACAGTGGGAGGAAGCTGGAGCACCCTGACAGAACCCACGCAGACATGGGGAGAACATGCAAACTCCACACAGAAAGGCCGGGGTAACTGGGGTTTGAACCCGAGACCTTCTTGCTGTGAGGCCACAGCGCCATCCACCGGACCACCAGAAAGCTGCCGCCCAGAAAGGCAAAGTATCGTAGTTAATCATCCGTAACAATTAGAATTGTTACAGTTAAAACAACACATTTTATAGTGATCATAGCAGATGGACAGAACAGGCTAACTGAATACGTCCCAAGACAATATTGATTGTTAAACATTCTTAATAAGAAAATATATTAGAAGCAGAATTTGAAGCACGGCATCAGCTTAAACAATAAAACACTTTCCTGGCTCCTTGGCCCAGGAGCCAGGAAAGTGGATTATGTAACACATGATAATATTTCTGTACCATATTATTTACCCGTTTTCACATTTGTACTTTTGGTGCAGAATTTGCCTGTAAAGGGAATGAG
>NW_025741963.1:0-2576 GCF_021292245.1 Micropterus dolomieu
TTGTCCTTACCGCTTCCTCAGCCTGCCTCTTGTAGGCCTTCACCTTGAGCTGCAACTTGTCAACCAGATCCTGCAGCCTGGTAACATTTTTCTTGTCCTCTTCAGTCTGTGATAGAAAGTAAATTTGCATGTTTAAATGTTAGATGTAATAATAATATGTTAGACTGATTTGTACATGTTAACTTTCAAAGTGACTGTACCTGATAGGTGAGCTCCTTTACTCTCCTCTCATATTTGCGGACACCCTTAACAGCATCCGCTCCACGTCTCTGCTCAGCCTCAACCTCTGTCTCCAGCTCACGCACCTTCAAAAGAACAGACAATTCATCAAACATTAAGGATCCAAACCTTTTCTTACATTTGTTCAACTGCAAATCTTAACACAGTTGTCTTACCCTAGACTCAAGTTTCTGGAGCTGCTTCTTGCCACCCTTCATGGCCAGGTTCTCAGCCTCATCCAGGCGGTGCTGCAGGTCCTTAACAGCGACCTCCAGGTTCTTCTTCATCCTCTCCAGGTGAGAGCTAGTATCCTGCTCCTTCTTCAGCTCCTCAGCCATCATAGCAGCCTGAAGGAGATGGCATGAAATGTTAATGAGAAATATTTTGACAAAAAACACATTACGTTACATTATGTACAATTAAGAACAAAGGAAAGTTAAACCTACATCAGTGATGGCCTTCTTGGCTTTCTCCTCTGCATTCCTTGCTTCCTGAACAGTGTCATCCACTTCACTCTGGATCTGGACCAGGTCAGACTCAAGCTTCTTCTTGGTGTTCAGAAGGCTTGTGTTCTAAAAAGTAAACAGATTTAGTCACTTAAGTCACCACATGACTGATTTTTCACATGTTATTTAGAAAAAGGAATGATTGTTTTGTTCACCTGAGAGTGCAGAAGTCCAACACGCTCACTGGCGTCCACCAGCTCCTGCTCAGCGATTTTGCGGCTTCTCTCTGTCTGTTCCAGAGCAGCTCTAAGTTCCTCAATTTCAGCCACCATGAGACCGTTCCTGCGGTCCACCATAGCAGCTTGTTCCTTGAGGTCATCCTGGGCTCTGACAGCATCATCAAGATGCAGTTGAGCATCCTGGTGAAAAAACATCAGGAAAATATTCACATGAGTACAAAATAGGAGCATTGACCTTAGCCTGTGCAACAGCTCTGTGTCTTACAATACCTTCAGCTGTGCCTGCACGTTCCTCAGCTGCTTCTGGGACTCAGAAGCCTGGCGATTGGCATGGCTCAACTGAATCTCCATCTCATTCAGGTCTCCCTCCATCTTCTTCTTGATTCTCAGGGCATCGTTCCTGCTCCTGACCTCAGAATCCAGAGTGCTCTGCATGGAGTCAATCACCCTCTGGCTGTTCCTCTTGATCTGCTCCATCTCCTCATCTTTCTCTGCCAGCTTCCTGTCCACCTCACCCTTAATCTGGTTGAGCTCCAGCTGGACACGCAGGATCTTAGACTCTTCATGTTCCAGAGTTCCCTAATGATATCAGAGAAAAAAATGTAAATTTCTGCCATTTAAGCCTTTTAAAATACCTTATTTCATCAAATAAAGCTGGTAGTCAAATAAAGTCCAGGTCTCAAATAATTGCTTGGGGCGGGTAGGTTGCCATTTATAAATGATGATCTAAAGGATGATAATAAATAATCCTGGTGCTGTTATATAATGTGCATTCCAACAAAGCATAATGTACATTTCCATCACTTTAATTGAATAAATTCACCAATATAATCGTTCTATTTCCAACCCTGTTCTGCATTATCTTAAGTATTGTTGTCGTATTTCAGTCACTGTGGGTGAATGTGTGTTTATGTCGAAGCCAAATGTATCTTGTAATAACATATAGGTGCACAAGATGGCAATAACTACATTTTAAGTACTGTTAGGGAGCCGTGTGAGTCACTGGTTTTGCCACAACACCCTCCCATGCAAATGTTTCACAATAAAAGCCTTGTTAGGAAATGTAGGGATTCTGGCTGAAACGCTAGAGGGCTTTTATTTTGGAACAAATACAGGATTTGGATTAACGGCATAATGCAATAACAGAAATTAAATTTAACAAGACAGAAAGGCCCCCTGCATTTGAGATAATTAATAAAATTTTCTTTCAGAAGATCGCACTAAAAGAAAATTACCTCAGCCTCTTCAAGAGCTGTCTGGATCTCAGCCTTCTCTGTCTCCACCTGTTTCTTGGATTTCTCCAGCTCATGGATGCTCTTACCGGTCTCACCAATCTGTTCAGTCAGATCTGAGATCTCCTCTGCAGAGAGATGCATGTGTTTAATACTGTTAAGCGTACATACAATACAGCGTAAGAAAGCAAATGTTAGCTGGTCGGAACTCACGTTGCAGGTTCTTGTTTTCACGCTTCATGGTCTCCAGCTGATCCAGAGCTTCCTCATAAGAGTTCTTCATCTTGAACAGCTCAGTGCTGAGAGTACGAGCCTCCTTCTGTGCTCCCTCAAGCTCTGCCTGACCCTCCTCATACTTCTGTTTCCACTCTGCCAACACCTGAATAACACAATTAATAGAGTTTACTTACTAAATAATCAATACACATCATGTTAGTTTT
>NW_025741964.1:0-9974 GCF_021292245.1 Micropterus dolomieu
GTTTTGTTTTTCTACCACAAACACATTTTCTTTAGATTTCTTTATTCTTTTCACAAATGATGCTAAAATTTCCAATCTGCGTGCACGCATTTTGGTTATCATTTGAGTAGAATTGTTTAGTAATTTATACCTGTCCTTTGTTTCTCCACATGCTGAGCCTAAACACAGCAGCATGCGGATATTTAGTTTGTTAGATTAATATTGGGTTTTCTTATGGTTGTTTGTTGGGTTTATTTGGGTCTTTTTAATTGTAGTAAGTTCAGTTTTTCCCCATTTGTGTTTGGTGTTGGCTAGCCTGTGTGTACATACCCCTCCATTTATGTCACTCAGTAGGTCAGGTTTGTTATGTTCAAACTACTATGTTGTAATATTGTTATTTTGACCTCAGATTAGTTAAGACCCGTTTTGAGTAATTTTGTTGATACCTTTTTGTGTAATATTGATTTTGTTGGCTAAATAAAGCCTAAACTTTATGAAACCTCGACCTTGTGTCCCTGCCTTTACTGCTTGGTCCCTGACAGACCAAATTCAAATACAAAGCATTTACATTTGCCTTTTGACCGATCGGTCGTTGTTCTAAGCTCACACCGTCTACCGGAGGGGTTTTTATTCCCCGCCTCTGCAGGTCCGCAGCTCACGTTTGACTATCAAGTGGGCAAAAGTCAGCTGCAGTCATATCGAACGCACCTACTAATGGCTTCATTTCACACAGGATCCAGTCTGACTGGTCAACCAATAGGTGAGAAGTTGGGCCCTTGAGGCACCGCCCCCATCATCGGCATAATGAGGCAGAAAGCAAACAGAAATGTAAAAAGGGGAGAAAGAAATAAATCACACTGGGGAAATAAATAGGGTAGAAAATGCAAAGAAAGAATGAGACAGTAAATAAAGAAAGAAGCAACTTCAAAACATATATTAATTTATGTGTCACTGTATAATTTAATAAATGCCTACATGTATTTGCATTTAATAGTTTAAATGTTTATTTAATTTCTGTATTCATTTTTGTTGAGTCCAGAAACAGGCATAAAATCCAGAGCACACAGGAAACACAGGGAACAGGCTGGAACACATTACAATCAAAAAATAATGAAAATTATTTGTGTTTTCATTTGCTTTCAAGCTGATGTTAAATTAAGTGAAGACTGTTAATTTGTCTATAGGAGATAGAAAAGATATAAATTCAGGTATGTGTAGGTATGATGCAAATTATCGACAACAGGCATAAAGGAGAAACCAGTGCTTGCAAAAGGTTCCTAGGTTCGTATCGAATATGCACCAACAGGCATCGGGGGAATCCATGTGCTATCTTGGCTTGCAGTCTGCAAGGAAGAGCTATGATGCGAATTCGTGACAATTGGCGTCAAGGGGTTAGGATTAATCAGGGGAGGTAAAACTATCAAGCCAGCGGGAAAACACAAGAGCAGGAAAGGAATAGCAGAATAAAACAGGAAGCACAAAAACCCCAAATCATAACATTACAGCGTGTCCTCCTCCTCTGATTGGTTCAGCCTCCTGTCAGTCTGGTTCCTCTTCCAAACTCCTGCAGACGTTTAAATGAATAAATTAATCAGTGATGCTTTTTAAATAACTGTCCTTCTGTTCTATTTCGTATAGGCTCCGCCCTCTAAGGCTATCGCTACTGGGTTTAACCCTTCTGCGCACCTGCGCGGCACTAAGAATTTAAGTCTACGCCCACCCACAGCGTGGCCTCCCCTGCGTCCGCACCTTGTATATACACAACGGCGAGACCCGGCCTTCGGCTCCCATTTTTCTTCAGCACTGAGCTGTCTATAGAGCTGGAAGATCTACCTGCGAAGTGCAACCCGAAGATGTCTTTCTTCTTGCCGGCTAGAGCGGGGCGAGGCGATGCCACGTTCGTCCGGCTGTGTGACATCTGCAAGAGGGGTTCATCCTGCCGGGGGACCTCCATCGCCGATGTGAGGCGTGCCTCGGTCAGGCGCACACCGGCCGGGCGTTCACCCCCCACTCACGCTGCCCGTACTGCGCTCTCCTCTCCCCCGAGGAGCGTCAACGCCGGGCGGATAACTTTGCCGTTCTAGATGAGGAGGCCTCTGGAGGGTCTCTGCAGGGCTTCGGCTTTTCGCACCCCCTTTGGCCTCCCCGACTGCTGTATGCTTTTCCGGCGATTTGCCTGATCCCGCGCCTTCTGAATCGCCTGCAGTTTTCAACCTCAGCGGTGATTCTGGTGGCTCCAGAGCGCACGAGCGTGTCCTGGTTTCCCTGTCTTGCAGCTGTGGAAGCTTCCCTGGAGGGAGATGCCCTCTCTCAGGCGGGGGGTGCGATCAGGAGTTATCCGCTCCTTGGCCAGCCTCTCTGGGTCTGGCCGCTGAGAGGCGACGCCTGGAGGGTCTAGGTCTCTCCCGTGAAGTGGTTTGCACCATCCAGGGGTCGAAAGCCGCCTCTACTCAGTCCCCTTGCTCCTCTAAGTGGTCGGCTTTTCAACGCTGGTGTTTGGACCAGGGGGTGGACCCGGTGGCCTGTCCACTGCCGGCGGTGCTTTTGTTCCTCCAGTAGCTCATGGACAGGGGACTGGCCTGTTGCCCAAGCCCCATTTGAGCCTTTGGAGACGGCGGACCTGAGATTCCTGTTCTGCGCCCTAACCCGGCGTTTATGCCTAAGTGCATTACCAGCTCTTTTTGGTCGCGGGCGATCACCCCATGCGGGGGGAGGACAGGGCCGCTGCTTACTCTGGTCCTGCCTTGTGCGCAGCTGCTGCGGTTGCTGTCGTGACCCCGCCTGCGTCTGTACAGCCGTGGGGTTTTATATATACAAGGTGCGGACGTAGGGGAGGCCACGCTGTGGGTGGGCGTAGACTTAAATTCTTAGTGCCATGTAGGCGCGCAGATGGGTAAACCCAATAGCGATAGCCTTAGAGGGCGAAGCCCATACGAAGGAGAATCCGTTTCTTTAAAGCTGCGCTGTTATTAAAAAGTAAAAGTGACAGAAAGGCTGTCCTGATATTTGTGTTGTCATGATCTCATTTGGCCTCTTGAGGGCGACAGAATCTAAAACTCCATCATGTCTGAACAGAACAGCTGATGTTACAGAGAGAGAGAGAGAGAGTGTGTGTGTGTACTGACTGTAACAGGTGATCAGCAGCAGTGCAGGTATGATGATGATGATGAAGGAGACTCTCACTGTGTTTCCAACAAAGCTCTGCAGACTGTTTACCTGCTGGACAGCTGTGATCCACATCTGTCAACACACACACATTTTCACTGGTGTGTGCCAGCAAATCTCCTTTAAAAACTAATTATAACTAAACTTAAAAACTAAAAAAAAGACAAACTAATGAAAAATAAAACGCTATAATAAGTTTGGCTGTGACATAAAAGTCCATCCTGCAGGTCTGAAGCCTCCACAAAGGGTTTATCACACAAAATATATTTTCCAGTACACCATAATAAATATCAGTAAAGAAAATTTCACAATGTTTGAATTGAATGAACCAGTTGTGACTCTGTTCTGTTCCCTGTTTGTTCTGAACGAGTTCTCAAAGTGATGACGAGGGTTTCTTGGTTTGACGAGTGAAAAACCTTAAATACAGTTATGTAATTCACTCTGTGGTTACTGGAACTAAAGACTAAAGTGAAACTTGTGATGAGATAACTGACCTCCGGAGCCCGTGTGACCTCCGTGGGTTCGGTGTCTGTGACATCACTTCCTGTCGTTGCCGTGATGGTCGTTGATCTGACTGTGCAGGTAGGAAGAGGAGCTGTGGGGTCAGAACACAGACAGAATACAGGAAGTTCCTGCTCAGTAGGAAAAGCAGAAGGAACTCCTTTTGTTCAACAGGCAGGAGGGAGGAGTGGACTGCTGGGTGTGAAAAGAGTCACTGTGGTTTGTTTCTTTTAACCAACAGCAGCTGCTTCATCTGTGACTGTTCTGTGTTTCTGGACCTCTTATAGACAGAACAGCAGCTCTCATCTCTATGCAGCTCCTCTGGTCTCTCTCTAACCCTGTTTAATCAGCTTCTTCCTGAATTCATTTGGAGACATTAAGAAGTGACGTCTCAACCTGTCCTGCAGTTAAAGACAAACACAACATAGATCCTGATTCCTGATGGACTGAAAGACTCAAATTCAAAATAGGCCCCACCAACAGCACTCTTAGCTGTGATGGACTCCACCTGTTGAACACTTTGTTCTGTATTTAAATAGAGTTTATGGATCTCTGAAGCTTCAACATGCCGTCTGTCACATTTCCTTTTTCAAACAGCAAAAACTGTGTCTCACCTCTCTTGATGATCAGATCAAGGTGAAGTTTCTCATCATTGAACCATCCAGGTATCTCCACCCTGCACACGTACCGTCCAGCATCCGTCTCTGTGAGGTCCAGTATGGTCAGAGAAACATCACCTGCCTCCAGTCGTCCCAGTAACTGATACCTGCTGGAAGCTCTGGTTATCACTTTATGTCCGTCTGTGGAGACGAGCTGGTCGCCGCAGCCTAAGGTTGGTATTTCACCTCGACCCCAGCAGACATGCTGCGCTCCATGTTTGCTGATGTCATATTTACAGGACAGAGTGACGTTCTGACCTGTTTGACCAACAACTGAGCTGCCGTCACTTTCACCGACTGTGGAGGCAGAAAGAAAGACAAAGATAACCCGCTCAGTTCAGCAGCAGAGTTAAAGGAGCATTATGGAGTTTCCAGTAGCGGTGCGGCTTTAAGACCGCTACCAGCTGTGCGCTCGTGCACGTGCTCGCTTGAACTCATGAGTGAGCCAGGGGTGGACTGGTAATCTGGCATACCGGTGGGCCGGTGTAACGTAAATGTTTTATTAATTAAACTGTTTAAACAACGACTGGCCCATAAAGCACGGACAGCGGCCCATTGGGTAATTTTCTATAATTGCACTGGGCTGACCCAATCACAGCCTTACCAGCCCCCGCTCCCCCTCTGCTCTCTGTTTCCGCCAAACGCATGAAAATAACCGATATGTTTTCTGCCGGGGCCGCAGGAGCTTCAACATCAGCTGCGGTACCCGACGTAGTGCAGGCACCTGACGGAGTAAAGGAGAGCCGAGGCCCCTGCCGGGCAGAGGAGGAGGCGTGTGACAGCAGTGACAAAGTGAGAGCAGGAGAGTGGAGGTGAAGCGGTAAGCATGGAGTAGCTCCGCCTGTAGGGAGGGTCATTTACACTGTCCTAAATTCATGAATACGGATTGTTTCTAAATAGTATTAAAATATATTCTTATCTTGTGCAATGTCACGTCTCGTGGGCTAAGTGTTTCGTCACGCCCCAGGGCCCTAATCTGAGCCCTTAATGTCCCCACCACTGTTCAACACAAAGTGATGCCCTCGGGTGTTTGCCATGCGGACGGCATGGTAGGTACGGGGTAACTTTATTATCCCCGAGGGGCAGTTTGGATTACAGCCAGCAGTAACAAATATATTTATCAGACCACAACAATGAATACAAACACAGTATTAGGTATTATTAACAATGATGAATGGCCTTTTTAATCTATTCGTTCTGCGGCAGACTGTTTCTGCGCCCGGATGGCAGCAGCGTAAATTCACCCCATCAGCCAGCATGGCTCTCGCCTTCTTCAAGGATCTGACCTTATACAGGTCATGGAGGTCATCTAAGGGTGTGCCTGCAATTTTGCTGCATACCTTCATGACACCTTGCATGCGATTTTTCTGATTAATACAAAGTGCCAGCAGACAAAAGAGAAAGTGAGAACTGATTCAATAAAACAGGAATAAAACATTTTCATAAAAACAGTGTCGACAATAAAACTGCGAAGCTTACGAAGAGAGTGCACAAGCTGATGTGCTTTTATACACACAGCATCAACCTGGGACTCAAAGCACAGTCTTCTGTCAATCACAGTCCCAAGATATTTGTACTGCTGCACTAGTTCAACTGGCTGGTTGTCCATTACAACAGGAGAAATAACACTGGGGTTTCTACTGAAGTCGATGCACATCTCTTTCGTTTTTGCAACATTAATGTTTAAAATGGAGGATTTACACCAATCAATAAAATCCTTCACTACAGGACCGTGTTCGGGGTCATCACTGCTGAGGAGGGACACAATGACCCAGTCATCCGCAAATTTAATAATGTGGCGCCGTTCATGATGTCTGTGGCATCTATTTGTGTATAAAATAAATAAAAGAGGGGGGAGGACGCAAGCCTGGGGGGACCC
The DNA here is from genome assembly GCF_021292245.1 of Micropterus dolomieu. Taxonomy (NCBI): domain Eukaryota; kingdom Metazoa; phylum Chordata; class Actinopteri; order Centrarchiformes; family Centrarchidae; genus Micropterus; species Micropterus dolomieu. Next base: position 6,184 of record NW_025741964.1, read on the forward strand.
AGTAGAAGAGAAAAGGGCATCTGATAAAACACCGTTCACTCTCACCCGCTGTGACCTCACTGTTAAAAAACGAGCGAATGATTACTTCAATTAAGGTCAATGATAGTAGCATAATCATAACACTTTGATAAAGTGAGACTGTCGTGCAGCGCTGCAGAAGCCATTAGACATAGTTTCTGTAGCTAGCATAGTTTCTGCAGTCTTAACTTCGGCTAACTGTCCTAATGGCTGAAATAAGGTTATTTTGTCAGCATGGCGTTGGCTAATCCCACACTGCTGTGAAAATGACTTGTAGGCTACTTGTACTTGAGTATGAGTTGTGTACTTCATGGCCACCTCTGATCACCATGGAGTCAGTAAATGAGTCCACTGGTACACTTATCCACTCAGCTGGTTTGGGGGAGTACTACAGTACACATGTTGTATGGAAGGACGGTGAGATCCTGTAATGAACGCAGAAACACCAGCATGCAGGCTGGGGTATTTCTCCAGACATGTTCAGGCTCTGTTACTTCAGCGTTCCTGGCTCAGAGGCAGCAACACCGGCGCCGTACCTTTCATTCAGCGAGCCGCATATCGGCACTTAATCTAAAATAAAGGTTTTGAAGCAAACAGCAGTGGATCGGGTAACAGTAGCTGGCTGCCCTGCATCACTAGAGGCTAGTAAACAAATCGCTCCACATTTGCTTTGTACCATTACCTCCTTTCTTGCTGGCTAAATCAACACTTTGACGTGATAGCGGCGGTACACAGGATAGTGATATGAGTCGCGTTAGCTGGTGAAATAATGTGGAAGTCATAACGTTACAACTTTAGTATTTTGCACCAGATAACTTTAGCAACTGGACGGCGTGAGCAGGCGAGCTTGTTGCTGACTGTGTTTTCATTTGACATAAACTTAATGTGTTTGGTCTGATGGGCTTCAGCACATAAAACATTGTTGTTTTTATCCTCATGTGTTTTGCTGGGAGCCGGTTGTTTTACGGTGTTAGTGGACTGCATGTCGTTAGCTGCCGTGTTGTCGCTGTAGTCCGAGAGGCTCGGGAGCGAACAGGGCTGAATCCATTCAAAGCAGAATGTGGCTGATGCAAGCAACGGAGAAAACAGGCGTGGGCTTCATTTCTAAGTGAGGCTACATCCCATTGACACAAAGGAAGTAAAAAGTCATTTATTAATAAGTGACCTCATTGAAAAACTCCATTTAGCCCTTTATTTAATCTCTTTATTTTAATCTTTTTACTTCCAGCCAGGATAGAAGCTGAAATCCTGCTTCTGTACTGAAGAGAAGATATTCTGCATACAAGCCAAAGAGATTTATCAGGTAGATTTATCAGTAACAACAGAAGCATAGATTTATATGCTGTTGTTCTTTTTCTATAATGCACTCATGTAGATAAAGTTGAGTTTAAATAAAGTTAAAGTACCTGTACCTGTGAGGAGAACGAGCAGCAGCATCAAGTCCAACCTGCTCTCAGTCTTCATGATCCACATCGAACACCTTGAAAGACTGAAGCAGCTGAAACACAGCGAGAGTTGACTCGACGTTGAAGCGAAGTCCAATCGACTAAGCGAGCAACAGTTTTCAGGTTTCAGCTTTAGAGTTCCGTTTGTATTTGACCACAAACGCAAACATGCAGAAACACACACCCACTGAAGAGACACAGCAGCCTGAGGTTTCAGCTGGCGAAGGAGAGACACCACAGAACAAGTGTTTCAAACTTTGAGAGGATGAAGGTGAAACTGTCCTTCTTGGTAAAAGATGAGAAAGAATCTAACTTTCAGGAACAGCAGTCAGGTAGACGTGTTCTCTCCTCTCAAAGTCTGATGTTGGCAGATTACAGGAATGTTAATGTGCAGCTGCAGTGAATCTGTTTTGCTGTGTCTGAACAATGTTAGAGTGAAATTTGATAAACGCCGAGTGTTTATAACCTGCAGCTCGGAAATGATAATTAAATGAAACATTACAGCAGCGACTTGTGTGATCACCACGTTGATTTTGAGAAAATAAACACAGGATTTTACTTTTAACAAAAAACAGTTTTATTTTATTTACTGAGAACAGCTTTAATTTAATTACATCAAACATTTATGAAAAAATAAAAGGCTTTAACAACACTAGAGACTCTCTGTGTCCTCCTTCCCTGATTGGTTCAGCCTCCTGTCAGTCTTTCAGTCTGGTTCGTCCTCCAAACTCCTGCAGACATTTAAATTAATAAATTAATAAGTGGTGATTTTAAAACAACTGTCCTTCCGTTTCTTTAAAGCTGTGCAGTTGATAAAAAGTAAAAGTGACAGAAAGGCTGTCCTGATATTTGTGTTGTCATGATCTCATTTGGCCTCTTGAGGGCGACAGAATCTAAAACTCCATCATGTCTGAACAGAACAGCTGATGTTACAGAGAGTGTGTGTGTGTGTGTGTGTGTGTGTGTGTACTGACTGTAACAGGTGATCAGCAGCAGTGCAGGTATGATGATGATGATGAAGGAGACTCTCACTGTGTTTCCAACAAAGCTCTGCAGATTGTTTACCTGCTGCTGCTGGACAGCTGTGATCCACATCTGTCAACACACACATTTTCACAGGTGTGTGCTCTGACACGTTACATGTTAAACATTAAAACAACTAAAGATTTATGTTAAAATCACACCTACACAGGCTAAATTTAGCTTCCTGGTCCTCTGACAATATGAGAAAGTAGCAGCTCTCATGCTGAGTCATGTCTGAGTTAATTTACACCCGCACCGTCTTTTTAATTGGCACATTTATATAAAGTACGTTAATTAAGAAGAATCCGGTGGGAACAATTGGATTTATTGATGGTTCTGGATGAAGATGTGAAAGAGCGCCAACGTTCCTGCATCTCTTTTTGAAAAACCAAAACTGTCTCTGACTAACTTTATTTCACATCTGCAAATGAGCTCCAGGTGCACAGAGATCAAAGGTCTCCAAGGCCGACAGGCAAAGACCTCCTGCGTATTCATATTGAAACGTCAAGCAAGAACATGCGGCAGGACGGTCACCAAAATGTTAGTAGTTTTTATCTTTGTCAAGTAATTCCATAGAGCTTACATGAGCCTAGATTTTGGCTGCACATGAAGCCGGTGGAACTGACGTTGGGGGCAGTTGGTCTGTTCGGACCGGCTGAGATTAACTGGGGGGAGTTCAGCGGCTACAAAAGGTTTGCAACAGAAACGGTGATTTCCTGAACTCCCTGTTGTGAACACAACCGCACTGCAATTTCCTGCCTTTTTAACACCGCAGTGTTTACAAACTTGTCGCAGCTTATTGGGTAACACCTGTGACACACCCACCAAACGGGAGAAAATCGTTGCAAACATTTTGAGATCAACCTTGCCCCTGATAGACACCTGTTGGTGAGCCAGTAACTGTTAGGCCACCATGTGAAGGAGATTTAAGCTTTATTCATCAGGAGAGCCGGGGCAGTGCGGCGTCTGGACCTCTGTTAGGAGGAGAGCCGGGTCAGAGCCGCGTATGGACCTCTGTTAGGAGGAGAGCCGGGTCAGAGCGACGTATGGACCTCTGTTAGGAGGAGAGCCGGGTCAGAGCGGCGGCATCTGAACCTCTGTTAGGAGGAGAGCGGGTCAGAGCGGCGTATGGACCTCTGTTAGGAGGAGAGCGGGTCAGAGCGGCGTATGGACCTCTGTTAGGAGGAGAGCCGGGTCAGAGTGGCGTATGGACCTCTGTGAGGAGGAGAGCGGGTCATAGCGGTGTCTGGACCTCTGTGAGGAGGAAAGCCTGGTCAGAGCGGCGTCTGGACCTCTGTTAGGAGG
>NW_025741965.1:0-4089 GCF_021292245.1 Micropterus dolomieu
CGTTCTGCCTCTTCGCATAGTGATGTGTGAACACCGTTAACGGTCGAGCTGCTGAAGAATAAAAACACGCTGATGCTCTGAAGGCGGCTGCAGACTCCGGTGATAGCTGACTCACAAAGAGATGCAGTGCCCTTATTGGTCTTCCGTCCCCGCTGTGGTCCAGAAACTTCCTGACCTCTTTAACCCTGCAGGACCCCACCGGTGGGCTTCTTCACTGGTGGAAGGGTCACAGTGGGGGATTGAACCCGGACCAAAGGCATGTGCCTTATCCATTACGCCACCACCACACAGAAGAGCTAACTCCTCAGGACAGGTGGTTTGAAAGAGAAGTGAAAGAGTCCATTTGCACCAGAATAGAAAGACCATCCGTCAACAGGGGAGCAGGGCTTAGACACCAGTGTTCCCCAACCTACACAAACATTTGGCCTCCTGTGACAATGCCAACGACTGTCGCTACAACAGCCAGAAGCTCTAACGAACCAAGCGGTATCCATCACCTTGATAACGAGCCCACAGAGGGACTCCCTGCCAGTCAGGCCCCATCCACACTACTTTTAAAACCAATACGATCTCTGTCCACAGCAGCGTTTTAGCTGCTTATCAGAATTGATCTGCATCTACATTAAAACGACAACACATCTAACGATCGTTCACGTACACTGGGCATGTGCGTGTCGGTGCAAACATGAAGCAGGTTTTATTTTGCACGGACCAATAACGAGCTGGGACTGTTACTGAATGTAACACGGGAGTTAAAAGCGGCTGTGGCGGCGGGAAACAGACTGGGAGTTGCTGCAAAGTAAACGGCGACATGCACAGAACACGTGTAGGCTGTAAGTGTTATTTGCACAATTATATTTGAATAAAAACACCCAATCTAAAACTCGGTCAGCAGCATCGTGTTTCTGCTTTACACGACATCTGAGAGCCAATCAGAGAGCCGAACGTGAGCGTCTGACTCATCGTTTCTAAAGTCCTCCGTTTTTGCCCGTCCGCACTAAAACGCTCTCTGGAGTTTTAAAACGAAAAACGGGGTCGGCAGCGTTTTCAAACTTCTCCGATTCAGGTCTTCGTTTTCGCCGTTTAGTCTGGACGGGAGGAGCAAACGTAGCAGAAGGTCTCCGTTTTAAAACCAAAACACAGCGGTGTGGACGGGGTTCTGTCAGAGCTGAAAGAGTCACTTGGATAAGAGGTGAAACATCTTCAACTTGTCACCCTTGATTTTAACCTTCCTTGGAGAAACCTGACCTGGATGAATGAAAACATTCACAGACAGGAGATCCCAAATATATCAGGCTGAATATCTACAGCTGCAGCCGTAAAACATTAAAAACAGGGATCAAGACCTCTGAAGTCTCTGTCTGCATTTCTAAAGTCAGAAAGGCAAAGCAAATCTAACTAAACTCAGGTCTGAACAGATCTGACGTCAGAGTTTGTGATTGTCGGTCTCAGGTGGAAAACGTGCTGTTTGCGGCTGGACCCTGGTGTTCGTCTGACAGGCAGATAGAACAGCACATCCTCAGTCTTTGCCCTTTTATCTTCCTCCCTCCGTTCTCTCTGCTATCAGCCATCTGGAGCTGAACTCTTCGGTCAAACTGCGCCTGCTCGGAAGCGGCTCAGATTTATAAATCGACACGACAGATGATGAAGCAGAAAAGTGACATAATTCTCTGCTGGCTTCTGTGGGTTTTTTTTCTGGGATCTGAAGCCCGGAGGAGGAAACGAGTCCAAACACAGCCAGTAAACACAGAGTAAACACTGAGTGAATCCACACGAGTCTCCTCCAACCTGCTCCGGCTGAACAAATTATAGAAATGTGCTGCCGGGGTTCATCCTAATCTCATCATGATGGTCGTTAACGCTTAACAACTTCTAATGACTACTTGTTTATTAGTGGAAGAGCAGTGAAAACAGATTCTTAACTCCTCGTCCGGTCTGTAATTTAGGCTCCAGTTTCTGTCAAAGCAGACTCATAAAGCAGATGAGTCGTGGGAGTTGAACAAACAGATTTATCACAATCTGCCTTGTGTTTAACTTAAAAAGGGTCTGTTCACCCAAATTACAAACACCGACATACATAAAAACCTAAATCATCACATAACCAGATTATATACTGTGGAGGGAAATTAATACTTTTTTTGTAACCTTATATTTATGTAAGACAGAGCAAAGCAGAGAGAAGCAAAAACACACAGACGAGGTAACAGCAACTTTAACATTTAGCTGAAATCATGACTGATTGTTGAGTTGAAGCCAAAGTACGCCGTGGTCCTCGGCTGAAAATGTGACCACGTGCGTTTGTTGTTCTCCTTTTTGGGCCGTGAGCTGTGACCTCACAGTCAGGAGGTAACTGGCGGTCGGGGAGCTGCAGCTCTCTGTAGCTCAGAAGATCCTACCTGCTACCTGCGTGTGCTGATCCACCCTTTCACCCAGATTCTTTGTCTTTATAATAACAAACAGCTTTGGTTTGCAGACCAGCGTCGGGTGACACAGCCGCCGTCAGCTCCTGTAGTGTGTGACCCCGTCACCGATCAGTCACGTAGTGCGAACGCCACAACGGCTTCAAGACTCCCGTCACAAGACAGCAAGTTGTGTGAACGGCAAGGCGAATGTCGTGCAGTCTGCTCGAGCCTGTAGGCTAGTGTTTCTCAACGGGGGAGGTACGGTCCGAGGACGATGGGGGGCGCTGGAGGCAATATTTTGGAAGGGGGGGCGCTGAGCTGCTCTTGGGGGGCGTTTGTTGGTCGGAAATTCTAAGGCGAGTTTACACTTAAGATCCACAACAATACGAGTTTAAACTTTAAACTACTTGCAAAAAACTGTGGTCTGCACCATTAAAACCTGCCAGTTTCATCCACTGACTGGACGAGACTGTGTATTTCTTTCTCCGTCAGCTACTTGTGGTGCAGCTTCGTGCTGCCTTCACGGGAAGTCAGAGTATCATCTGTAAAACTTTACCCACAATTTTACTGTGTAAACTCTGGAAAATTGACGCTGTCTTTCTTGGTGGAAAAGTGTTTATTCCTCTGAGGAACACACCGTGAACGTCTTGTTATCTCAGTGGTTCCACATTTCTAAGAGGGATATTCTGCTGTCGGACTCACCCTGAAAGAAACTTGGCTGCGACGCCAGCGAGTGACGTGGACCCGCCTCGCGCTGTGAGTCGCAGACAGTTTGTGCCAAAGCGGACATATACAGTAGTTTCAGTAGGCTATAAAAATGTAACGTTAGAAACTGAAGCCCTGTCTCACTCTGTTGGGGATTGTAAGCGGCGCTTTATCAGAGGCGCTGAAGTTAACGTGTGTGGAATTATTCGTGAGCTTTCTGTCTGATCACAGGTGTCGGTTAGTTGCGTTTCCCCCGGCGTGATCGCCTCCTCGTCTCATTCGGGTTTGTCTGTTAGACGGCGAGGGGAAACTTCCAGCGAATCAGTAACATAATGCAGTACAGGGCGTGTAGTAAAATATCTGAATTCTCTTTAAATAGGCTAAAGACGTCAGTCTCCCACTGCGACTCTTTTTCTTTACATGTCAGAGAACTCAGATATGTGGGAGAGATTCTGAATGTGCAGAAAGTTTTGAACATGAGCAGATAAGTTACAGTGTTTCCCGTACGTTCATTTATTTGTGGCGTCCTGCCACAATATCAACGCTGACCGCCACACGTTGATCTTCCATTTAAGCCTATTTAAAATCGTATTTCAGCTCGTATTCAGGCAGCACATCCTCTCGCTCATCTCGCTCGTCCGTCCCTCGATCTCTCGCTCTCTCTCCCTCGTTAACACAAATCTGTCCGACACAACGCCGTCGATGTCGGAGACCCAGCTATTAAAAGTTATTAGCGAGCATGTAAGGAGCCTAGCTAATAATAATAATAATGTTAGAATACAGCTCCACAGTTACGCTGTCATTCCGCGGGAGACACTGAGTTATGATAAGTTATTAACAGATGAGCTAATAAAGTCCAGTCAATAACTGAATTAAAACGGATTCATTTATTACTGAGATGAAAAGGGGCCACAAACACATTTAAATAGGTTACTAGAGCCAAAAGAGGTGGTAAGACTTGTGCCGCATTCAGACCAACCGA
>NW_025741965.1:4109-5898 GCF_021292245.1 Micropterus dolomieu
GACTCTTTTTCTTTACATGTCAGAGAACTCAGATATGTGGGAGAGATTCTGAATGTGCAGAAAGGTTTGAACATGAGCAGATAAGTTACAGTGTTTCCCGTACGTTCATTTATTTGTGGCGTCCTGCCACAATATCAACGCTGACCGCCACACGTTGATCTTCCATTTTTTTTACTAGGCCTATTTAAAATCGTATTTGAGCTGAGTTGATCCTCTCGCTCGTCTCTCTCGTCCGTCCCTCGATCTCTCGCTCTCTCTCCCTCGTTAACACAGATGCACAAATCTGTCCGACACAACGCTGTCGATGTCGGAGACCCAGCTATTAAAAGTTATTAGCGAGCAGCCTAGCTAATAAGGAGAGCTAAGTTAATGTTAGAATACAGCTCCACAGTTACGCTGTCATTCTGCGGGAGACACTGAGTTATGATTAACAGATGAGCTAATAAAGTCCAGTCAATAACTGAATTAAAACGGATTCATTTATTACTGAGATGAAAAGGGGCCACAAACACATTTAAATAGGTTACTTCCCCACAAAAGAGGAGGTGAGACTTAATCATGTGTGTTGACTCAGCAGGGATGATATTAAATAAGTTGATCTACAGGAGAAAAATATTTAAAAGCAATAAGAATGTCTGAGAGCCTCACTACATTATATTCTATTAGAATTAGATAGAGAAATTGTCACCTGCCACCTGAATTTTTAGACATTTCCTCCATAAATTGGTGCAGAAAAGGCAGAAATTGGAGGAGAAATTTTCACCAGAATGCAGGAAATTAAGTGTTTAATGCTCAAAATCTTCTGGGGGGGGACCCCATACCCCCCCACTTATTAAGTGCCCCGTCCAAGAAAACAGTATCTGGCTTCAGACACAGTTTCTGGGAGGAACATTCACTTATTAGTTAAATATAATTACTTTTCACATGGCTTTTTGTTACATTTTCCATGTTTTTAATAACAATAGTAACAATAAAATTAAATCAAAAATATTCAGGGCAAATAGCAAACATCTTTTTTGATGGGGGGCAGTAAGGGACCTGGATAATGGATAGGGGGGAGCATGACGGCGGAGCCTTAAATGTCTAACAGTGATGCTAAAGGGCCTTCACCGAGCGTCCATGTGTGACGAGTCTGAGTGACGAGCTGTGGTTCTATATTTGAGAAGAGAGAAGTGGTTTACTGAGCAGCTTCTGCGGGAGACCTTTTTAAATAAAGACGAGGTGACGCAGTTCTCGTTGCTCTGAGGAACAGCCATGAATGCAATGAAACGAAACTCTGACACTGATCACAGGGTCAAACTCCGTTTCACTAACCTAATTTTTTTTTAGACTTAACAGACACCTGCTGGACGTTGATGTGCCGTCCATCAACCAATAGGAGCAAATCTTTTCTGCTGTGCCTGTTTTTAGTTTGGTGTGTACCGCTGCTCTATTCTGCCTGCCAGGTCACCATGGAAGAGACGATCATAGATAATCCCGCCCTAAAGCCTCCCCTGCTTCCTGGTCTCTGTTCCTCTAAATGGGACCATAATTTACTAAATGAACATCATGCTGTGTTGAAGAAGACTTGAAACTAGCGACTGAGACCAGAAACTCATCAGGAAAGTGTTTACTGAGGGAATAAATCAGCTGACAAGTAGAAACATTTTCTCACAGACTTCTATACAATCACACTTCTTTCTGCAGCCGCTGGAGTCGCCCCCTGCTGGCTGCTGGAGAGGACGCAGGTTTAAGGCGCCCCCTGCTGGCCGCTGGAGAGGACGCAGGTTTAAGTCGCCCCCTGCTGGCC
>NW_025741966.1:0-2407 GCF_021292245.1 Micropterus dolomieu
ATATCTTGGGCGGCTGCCAGTTCCAGATCAAGGTGGCCTGGGACCCTGAGGGGTCACCCATTGCAGCATGCTCTCAAGCAGCGTGATGACATGTTCACACGACTGACTTTTACTTGAGAGCAGTCTACCATGTGCCTGTAGTCGAGGACTGGGTGGGCTCTCTGTACTCTGAACATGGCTGTGAAGGACTCTTGTGGGCTGGGTGGCCTGCAAACTGTCAGATGGGCACACAGACTGATGCTGCAGGTGACGTCTTTTACGGTGATCTTTTACATCCAATCGTATTTGAACATCCATGGTGGTCCACTCCTCTAGTGGCTTACAGCTGAAGACTAGAGACAGCTCAGCATCAAGACAAAGACTTCACGTGAAGGGTTGTCAAGGGTCTTACCCTGTCTCGTCAGTCCAACCAACAATGTTAATGGCTTTGTTAAGCCGAATCCAGTAATCAGCAGCAGTCTCAGCGGGGTAAGGCTTTGTGTCATAAAAGTAAGCAAGGGGCAAGGAAGTGGTTACAGAGTCAATGAAGTGTTGTCTGAGAATGTCAAACACAAGTTGTGGGCCTGATTTTAACTCTACAGAAGGTTTACTACGTAACCCAACTTTCACAACATCGAATGCTATCCCTTGTAACTTGCTCAACACCACCTCAGCATGGTTACACAGATCAATGCCCCCCTTACTAAGATAAATCTTAACAGAGTCCTCCCACTCAGGGATGGTAAGCCTGTCAGTATTGTCTCCCCTGAAGGGATGAGGCTCAAAGCTATCATTAACTGTCTGGTTAACCTTAAAAATGTCAACTGTGGATGAAACATCACTAGCTGGAATGGACTTAAGACATGAAACACTATTTTCACCTATACTGGTCCCAATTTGTTTCACCAAGTCACTGAGGAAAGTAACCGGTACATGGTCAGCATCTTGGACAGAAGGTGCAGACTGCTCTTCTGCTCCCACATCTGCAGCAGTGCAAATGTTCTCACACATCATTATTTATTGTAGTATAGTATGATGAGGGGTAGATGTAACAGGCTTTCCCCCTCTGGGTGCCTCGAGTGGAAAGCTGACTAAACCACAGTTTGGTGCCCCTACCGAAACCTGACATATTAGACACATCCATTTACAGTAAAAAAAATAACAAAACAAACAGCAATCCTCCAGTGTTTACCTTTAACTGTAACGCTGTCTTCTTATTCCCTGTGTCTCTTTACACAGGAACCAAATAGGGCTGGAACCGAATATTTAAACATTTGAATATTTGATCTTTCGGTACACATTCGATTTTTGTTTTGAGATTCAAATGTTGAGGGTTTTGGGGTTTTTTTGTCACAGCAGCAAATGGAATGCTTCAGTTTACGTCAAAGAAAAATTTATTAAAAAAAAATAACAGTGATGGCAAGTAGAATCATTAAGTCCGCTACACATGCATCATTAGCAAACAACCAGACTAGCTGACATGCAGGACTTCTCATGTATCTGATCTACCTGCTGCGTAAATTTAATAGACGTGAGGTGCAGCTATGAGTTTACCAGCAGCTGTTATCTCTTCCACATCAGATTCTCCCTCCCTCATGTCATTGCCAGAACCTCCTGGGCATTAGTCCTTCTTTTGCTGTTCTGCTTATATCTGTGAAATACGTAGCTGTAGCTCGTGACAGCCAGCTTATCAACGGTCGTTTAAACAATTGCCTCTGTATCGAGGGGGCCTGGGATATATTTGGGGTGCACCTCTCAAATCAGCAAGGGCATAGCAGAGGTCACCAATGCTACACACACAGGTCTCCATGGAAACAATGTCCATTATTCTGAAAAATACATAATAAAATACACAGTATAAAAAAGTGGTTAACTGTAAAAAATAAGTGATGGCAAGTAGAATCATTAACTCCGCTACACATGCAACATTAGCAAACAACCAGTAAGAATCATTTCTTCATTTCAACTTGGAGATGTACAAGTTGTCATCTATAGCTAGGCCTACAACCTTAACATACATCCTGCATATTAATTACGTAAACAGGAAGAAAGTCAGCTCAGCTTTTAACACCTCAAAGTCTGTTTTTAGAAAACTGTATTAAGCACAGAGACAAGCTGTCCTCAAAGACAGCGTCCTCCCTTTTTCATTAGAAATGTTCATTGTGACTAACTGACATGCAGGACTTCTCATGTATGTGATCTACCTGCTGCGTAAATTTAATAGACGTGAGGTGCAGCTATGAGTTTAACAGCAGCTGTTATCTCTTCCACATCAGATTCTCCATCCCTCATGTCATTGCCAGAACCTCCTGGGCATTAGTCCTTCTTTTGCTGTTCTGCTTATATCTGTGAAATACGTAGCTGTAGCTCGTGACAGCCAGCTTATCAACGGTCGTTTAAACAATTGCCTCTGTATCGAGGGGGCCTG
>NW_025741967.1:0-12438 GCF_021292245.1 Micropterus dolomieu
TTCCTACTGATGAGCAGCACGTCTCAGAAAGAGGACGATGCTACGACATTACCCTCCTCACTACTGAGACCAGAACCAGAACCAACCTCTTAGCTGTGGAGCCCAGCAGGAGGCGACTGGCCATAAGATCAATGCTAACATCACTGTTCCTGCTGAGACTCATCCCAGTGCTGTTTGGATCTGCTGACAGTTTTAGCTTCTAGATTTCAGGAGCGTGCACACCTTTAGATGTTCTTTGTGTCGGCTGTGATGTTCAACCTGCTGTTTATGATGTGCAGCTGCGTTCTGACTGTTACATTCACTTTTCATCATCTGTTTCAGAGTCCACTGGATGGAAAGTTGCTGTTGCAGTTCTTGCTCTTGTTGTTGTTGTTGCTGTAGTTGTGATAGCTGTGCTTTGTGTACGTCGCACCAGATGAAATTCTCTGAGAGGTAAGTTTAAATAATGTTTTTATCAAAATATTCATGATGAGCAGACAACACATTTGTGTCTCATGTTTAGAGTCTTGACAGATGTTTTATCTCCTCAGACATTAAGCATTCTGTTGGTATTTACACCAGCGTAGGATCAATGCAGGAGGGATTTTATTTAATATAACTTTGTTTTCCTTCCTGCAGGTTCAGATCAACAGGCACAGGGACAAGAGTCTCAGCATAATACCCTGATTTCCTAACTAGCTTTATGTGCTGTGCAGTCGGCTAATGAAGTGTGTATTTGTGCTGTATTTCTGTATGACAGTGAGGACATTTTGGCTGGTCTCCACTTATTTGTTTGAGGGTCAAGACCTGGTTTTAGGGTTGTGGTTAGACAGATAGTGGTAATTGTAACAAGATGAAAGTGAGGTTGTTGTGCATGTAGCTCACCTTGCTTTTATATGTAAGCATTATGACATCCCATTACCACAACCAGGATCTTTCCCTGACCTTAACAAGTGTTTTATATCAACTGTCCCTGTTAATGTCATGGACAGTAAGATAACAGCATGGCAAAATGTAAAGTCTTTACCTTTATCTCACAGCACTCAGCATCTGTTTAAATAAAACACATAAAGTTGAAGTGAAGGACACAAAGTCCATCCAAGAAAACAGAAGACATGTTTGTTAAACAATATCTGGATTGAATTAATGGCACCGACTTGAGAATTAGCACCACCAGCTGTTTATCTCTATGAACGACCTCCCAATATGTTTCTGGATATTCAGTTAAAATTTGTGCCACATTTGGTTGTAAACTTGTCTTACAGCAGACTTTTAACTCCACCTGTGAGTGAGACCCCTCTGACCAACAAAACAACACTTTGCTTTCAGACGTTCAGACACATTTAACTTATCTTCTCATTAACCTGTAGTTTCCCTGGACAGATGTTGTTGGAATAGGTCATAAAAAATACATCTTTTTTATTAATTATTTTGAATATATTATTTAACGTTCGAAAATATATCGTTAAATTGAACTTTTTTGCAGAATCATCTGATTTACATGTAAATGTTCTGTCAGGTTGTGTTCTGTCTTTTTAGCAGACAGGTTGGAGTTAACGAGGTGAAACAGAAGAGAGAAAGTGGCCTTTAATGCTGACAGAACTGATTATCAATGAATCATTAATTAATTAGATTTTTTCATTCTTGTGCAGCTCTAAGAGAAAAAATATTGACTTAATTAATGACGACTTCTTGCTCTGTGTTGCTTTATGTTTTTATTTTTATGTTCTGATTATTTTATGTAACACATTTTTACTCTTGAACTGTCGTCAGTGTAGATTAATTTAATTCCAGGCAGCACAAAGTGAAGTGATGATCAAACTGCCCACTGAACTGTGGTTGAGGACATTAAATATGATGAATAAGACGGAACTGCAAAGAAACGATGTGATGAATAACGAGAGAGCAGCGCAAGTGTTTAAAGCTGAGGGTCTTGGACCAAAAAAACGCTGCCATCAGTGAGTGAGTGAGTGTGAGTGGATGAATGAGGAGCAGACCTGCTGCATAAATAGTGTCCATTCACCAAATATTAGACTGCTTGTATTTCTTAAAGGTCCTAACTGAGCAAGACATGGACATTAACATGAGTTCACTGAACTAAAGCTGTTGCTCTGTTACTGTGAAGATTTTGTAGCTAAAGTGAAATTTTCAGTGTAATTTTTTTTAATTTTAATATTTGTGTCGTTGACATTATTTGGGACAAGCTGGTATTGATTCTTTATTTCTTAAGGTGGAAAGCCAGAGTCTGTCAGGTACAGTTACACACTGAACTTCACACTTAGTGTCCAGTTTATTAGGAACAGCTGATACTGTCTAACACTCCTGCAATATATCCTTCTTCATATAAGATGTAATTTTCAGTTTGTGTTGAAACTGTTTAAGATTAAAATGTAACAATTCATTTTGGAGGCTGTAGTTTGTGGTGCTGTTGAACTGTCTTAATACTGACAGGTGTTTCTATTATTCTGTCCACCCCATGTATATCAGTGAGTGCAGGCTGAATCACAGAAACACGTCTCTGAAACAGTTTGAACTCAAACTGAACATTAAAACCTTGATGAAGGAGATTTATTGCAGGACTGTCAGACTGCATTAGTTTCAGGTGTTCTTAATAAACTGGACACTGAGTGTTTGCTGCTGCTGCTGACTGTGATATTTGAGTTCTCTGAAAGTTCATGTATGTTGATGTTTCTAACTGATGATGAACTTGTATCGTGTCATTTCCTGCAGAGCTGAATCATTTCTGTCCAAACGTTTGAATAAAACATGAAAAATGTCAAACTGTATGTTGTGGCTGTTTTTGATGTTTCTGTCTGTTCAAACTCTGAGAAAAGAAACTAAATTGATTTTACTGTGTTGGACCGATTCTAACATGATCAATATTTTACTACAGATGTTTTTGTATAAATACTTTTTGTAGGAGTGAGAGAGAAATATAGATGACATTCCATCAAACTAATTTTGACAGCTACTTCCGGCCCCGCCCTTAAACCGGATATGTGTATGTAACTGATAAGAGGGGTGCGTACATCCTTGCCTTGTGTGTTTTAAGCCCTCTGCTCCGCCCTCGGGACGTCCACCGAGACTCCCTGGTCTCCCAGCTCTACCCTCTGGCACCCTGTCTAGCCCTGTGTTTTCTGTTCAGCCCTGCCCGTTCCCCTAACCCTTCCCTGTCCTGAAGCCCTCCCTGAATTCCCAGTTTGGTTTTGGACCCTGGACCCCCATCAGCCGGACCCCAGTACGACTTCCTCCCCCCTGTGTTCATCTGCCAAACCCCTTGTCCAATAGGAAGGCCGCCAGGAGGGGGCCCTGTTGTGGTGGCAGCCCGGCTGACGGTGAGTGTCCTGGTTTTTTCTCCTTTTTATCAGTTTTTCTGCTTTTTCCCTTGGTTTCTTGTTCCCTGCCTGCCTCCCCTGTGTTTTCTCCCCTGTGTGCTCTTTCTCCCTCTGCTCCTGGGCCCAGCCAACTACCTACACCTGCATCCCATCAGCCACCTCGTCAGCCTGCCACACCTGCCAATAATCACCTCATCCCAGCCATTGATCATCGTTGCTCCATACCCGGTGCCATCCCCACGTTCAGGCTTTCATATTTCTTGTTTTTTTCACGTTTACCCTGTACCTTGTCTCTCTGATTGTTTCCCTCCCAGGTACACTCACCCTCGTCCTCCGTTCGGCTGGGCTCATCCACTGGCCCACTCCTCTTTGGACTTCCCTCACGGTGTCCTCCCTGTTCCCCCGCCTCTCCTCGCTTCCTCGGCCCCTGTGTTCCCCGGCTCCCTGGCCCCCTGTCTCCTTGGTTCCCGTGCCTGTACTTCCCCGACGTCCTCCTCTCCCTCCACTCCAGTCCCTCTTACCCTCCAATAAACCTCCTTCCCTCTGAGTGCTGCATTTGGGTCCTCTCTGTCCACACACCACACCCCGTAACAGACAGGCTGTTGAGCAATCAATAAAAATTCACTTTAAAGGGGGGAATATTTATGCAATCATCTTCTTTAACTTATATATTTTTAATTAATTGACATTAGAGTTTTGTTGCAAATTCTTGTCAAAAAAGCCAAATTATATTGAGCACAATTTCATGTATAAAAGAAACAAAAGAGTGAAACATCCAAGGAGGTGAATACTTTTTATAGACATTGTACTTGTGGAGTGTTTTCACATTGTGGTATTATTAATACTTTTTACTCGAGTAAAGATATTTTTTCTACCACTGGTATTTTGACATTGTTGTGCAGTCCCTTTTTCACAAGTCAAAATCATAGACCGTAAATAAAAAGGTCAAAATATTAGTGAAAGTGACGCTTTTATTGTGAAGGATTAGTGGAAGTGTTGCAGCTTCCTGAGAAATCGAAAGTGTTTCGCAGTGACGCAGACTGAAGTGGTTACATGTCTGTTAGAGTCGTAACAGTGAAGTTTAATGATGTTTAATCTTCAGATGTCTTCTACAAACATGAAGCTTCTTCCTCTCGCGTGTCTCTGTCTCCTGACTCGGTCCGGAACAACGTTGGCTGATGAACAAAGTAAGAAAACGACTTAATTAAACCGATAATCAATAACCTGATAGGCCGAATAGGCACAGATCAATATTAAAACATCTAAGCCTATTTCCCTAACAAATGTGATGTAATTTAATAAAGGCATCCTTCTGATTAATTACAGTCGTACAACAGAGCCGCGCAGTTTGCTGATGTTTCCATTATCTGGCAGCGGAAGTTCAGGGCGTCTCCGGCAGAGAAACTGTTCCTCATTTCAGACTGTTGCGACTCATAACTGATATTTCTGATCAAATATAAAGTGTCGACCTCTACCTGAGGGTTAACTTACTGTTTTGTTGATCCTTTTTAAGTAGAAACTAAGAATAATGCGTGTGTTATACAGCCTGTAATATAAATATTATAATAATAAGCAGCCGTTATTTTTCTCTCTCGCTTCATTTCTCACATTTATAATTCAGATCCAAAGCCATGACCATGTTCAGAGACAGAAAACTAGGCGGCAGGACTGACAAAGCACCGTCCTGAATATAAACACGTTCAGATCTTCTTCATTTTCTCAGTCTGGTTGTATTTTAGCAGCTTGTTTGTGGGGAGATGAATATTGATCTATAATTTGTCCTCGTGGTCTGTGCTCCTGTTTAAGGAAACGAGTGTGGACAGAGATATTTCTGCAGAATATCTGACTGTAATTCAGAGGTTTATTGTTGTTGTCTTTTTACTTTCTAGACGTCACGATGAACTGAATTCAGTTTGAATTTTAGCCTGTTTTCCTCGCTGCTCTCTTGTTATTAGTGTGCAGACAGAGACCAACTGAGTCAGTGCTGATGTTTTTCATCCTCCTGGCAAAGGAGAGAGATGTTAAATGTTTATTTTTAATGAACACTAAATTTGTGCTTAAAAGACCATTTCGTGGGGGGAAAAATGAAAAATAAAGTTAACAAACAGGTTATAAGTATTTGTAAGAAAGTAAAATGTAAACAAATGCAGAAATTGGAGAACAAAGTGCTCAACAAGGTCAAGAAATGTTAGTTGTTACGAGTTATGTTACCCCCCAACTGACGTATTGCGGTAAGCGTGTCGACTCATTTCCGTTTCCGGTGCTTGTGTGCTTCAATGTGTCTTAACTTAACCCTAATTAAATTAATTTAAACATACTGATTAATGAGGTTTTTTGTCTTCCAGGTCCAGTGATCATCAAAGTGAAAGAAGACAGTGAAGTTATTTTACCCTGTTCCCTCAGCACCAAGGAGAACATTGAGTACAAACTCTTTGACTGGAAGAAAGATGATCAGAAGGAGGTTTTCCTTTATGAAGCAGGAATTCATTCTAATAACGGCCGTTCAGGTCAAGATGAGCAGTTCAAAGGTCGCGTCTCACATTATCCAAATGAGCTGAAGTACGGCAACGCCTCCATCATCATCAGAAATACGAAGGTGACCGACAGTGGAGACTACAGCTGTGATTTTCCACGTCTTCAGCCAAGACAGATATTCAACATTCGGCTCATTGTTGGTGAGTGTTTTCATTAAACAGTTAAAGATTTATTTACTGATGTGACTGGTTTAAGAGTCCCAGATGGACTTTAGTCAAGTAGTCAGAATAAACATCTGGCAGGGCCTCTCTATTATCAAGGTGATAATATTTCACAAGCGTTCTAACATATGTTTTGTTTTCCGTTTTAGATCATATCTTAAAGGACAGATCAGCTGAAAACATCCCAGGTGAGTCCTCATTTAGATGACGTCACTCTCTAACTGTCACCGAGTTTGGCTTCAAAGGATATCATTCTGTTTCTTTTTCGATTAAAATGCCATTTTTAGTTTAACCAAATAAAAGTGTTATTTGCAAATATTATATAACTCAAGCCAATCAAATAAACTGACAGTGGCATTTCAACCCTGCCTACTCCAAAAGATGAGCTAAATCAGCACTACATGATAGAGAGAACAGATCTTGTTTATCTTTAAAACAACAAAATATGTCCTAGTGCAACAACTTCCAGAAATCTTGTTGGTGTTATTAAAGTTTACATTGAGCTCCTGTTTCTCTGCTCCTGTTTTTCTTTCACTTTAACAGGCTGCATTGTATTTACAGAAATTAGAGGTATTTTAACAGTTCTCCTTATGACCACTTTAATAGGTACACTTGCACAATAAGGTAATTCTATCAAACAGCTCTGCCTAAAATGACTTTACCAAGTTTATATTGTTCAGTTTTTGCTGACTTTGTCCTAAACATGAAAATTCAGGGACACTTTTATTACTGAGCTCATAGTTAATGGTGCTGTTGTACTGGACTACATTATACAAAGAGGTGTTTCTCATTTTTGTACTGACTGTTTACAAACTTGAGGGGTCAAAATATTTAATTCAACACCGGAAACTATGACCTTTGTGCTAAAACACATAATTGAATTAACGCCACTATGACAGTTAAAAAAACATTGTACACTTATAAAGTAAACTTAACAGTTGTGTTGGATTGCGTCAGTCTGTACAGGGGCCTGCACCACGAAGAAAGTTCAACATACCCGGAATATATTATCATTATCTGGCTTAACTAACTAAGAGCGCGTTCACATAAAAGAGGCGGTGTTAGCAGCAGATGACCAATCACAGACATGAACAAGTCGACCAGCAGCAGAGCGAATGAAGATTTAACTATGACGCTACAGAAATAGCCTACGACATGGTTTAAGTAGCACGGCTGCAGCTGATACATGCAGGGAGACAGAAAACCTGTGTGAATGTCTAAATGAGCAGGCAGAGTCCATAATAATGCGTTGATTTGATGTGTTCTTATGAGCTGTATAAAAATATCAGCCTTATTCTTTCAGCTCGGCTGTGTGTCGGGGTTTCCACATTAAAAGACTTGTGCACTGAAGAAGTGGTTGTTCCTCACTTTAAAAAACTTTTCGTCACTTCAAAAATGAGAAATTTATTTAACACACTCAAACGTGTCCAAACATTGTTCTAAACTTCATAAAGCAATGAAACGAAAAATCAAAGCAGTCAGTAGCCTACTGTAAAAAGCTGTAGGCCAATCAAAGCCCAAGGCCTTTAATCAGTCTCTGTAGGATGATGTCGCTGTAGTTTCTCCACATCAGGGCAGCAAACATAAAGCAGCCAATAAAACAGTCTGTGGGATTTCCTACAGATGGTGATGTCATTTTTCAAGAGAGCTGATTGGTCAGTAGGCGGCGCTGCTTTGTGGCACAGGCCCCAGGTGTACCTAATAAAGTGGCGGCTGAGTTAATGTATCACTGACACAATTAAACCCCGATAACACAAGGGGCTCACATGCTTTTAAAGACCTTGTTTCATATTTTATAACACGTTTTTCCACTTTAGTGTAACAGAAAATATTGTCGAAATATCAGACAACAGACTTCATGTGACATAATTCTTTCAGCTAAAATTGAGTTTGTCCAAACGTCTTCACTGTATCTGAGCTTCTGTCATGATATGAGTCAGAAACAGTGTTTGCAGCTGTAAATAGTTTCCAGACTTTTGGTAGAAGTTAGAAATGTTTGAAATATCATGTCCTATCTAACAATGCTGGGAGGAGCAACTGAGGCTGATACTGTGCTTTTCTGTTCCTCTGTGTTTTTCTGTTAAACACACTTTAATCCTCATTTACAAGCAGAGAAGAGCCGAACAAGAAACATCACAGTGTTACATTTATAATCCTGTTATTGTCCTTTTATAGCTGATGTGTCTGTTTACTGTGTTCACAGGAGCATCTCCAGAGCCGTCTGTCAAGATACTTAATCAAACGCAGGACGTGGCCCTGCTGCTGTGTGAAATTCGAGGTGCTTTTCCTAAACCTACAGTAGAGTGGCAGGACAGTGCAGGAAACAAACTTCCTGCTGAGGAGCCACAGGTCTCAGAAAGAGGAGGCAGCTTCTACATCACTGTCAACACTACTGTGAAGAAGACCGACCGCTATCGCTGTGTAGCCACACAGGAGGAGATCAAACATCAGATTTATACTGAGACCTACGTGCATTTCAGCGGTGAGATTCTTCCAGTTTCAATCATTTGAATTTGTCATGTGTCATTAGTTTTGTAAAACATGTTTTCGTTTGTACTGAACTTAAAGCGAATTGGGATGGAGCATTTTGTCTGCCTGATTTTGCCAACATGTTTAGATTTTGTTGATTTGGTAATCAGTGCTTCCTTTTTGTGCTTCTACTATGATTAAGTAGGCTATGTAGTTAAATGTTTTCTTTTTTGATTGTTTTGAAAATTTACCGGACTCTCTGTGCCGTTGTGTGTCTGACTTCCTGCCTGGTTCATCTGCTCTGTTCTGCTTGCGACGCCTCTGGGACGCGCTGCAGCTGCGTCTGGTGGACTCACAAGCATTGAAAAGAAAGGCCGCGATTAGCTTCGGCAACCGCGACACAGCAACACGTTGAGATGAGAACGGGCTGGACACAGCTGTAAATTTTGTGTTATACTGAGACCCTTAAACTCCACTTCATGAATCTACAGAGATGAGAGGAAGAATGAGAGGGTATAACAGAAAGAACTGGAGTTTGTAGGAAACTCTGAGATCCGGTGAAAAAAAATACTGAACTTTTGGGAATTATGTGCCACCAAAATACATGAGGCTCTCTGAAGGTTTTATTTGATAGAGAGAGAAACTTTATTGATCCCAATGAAAACTGCTGAGTTACAGCAGCCAAGTCACACAGGAATCACATAACAAACAACATGAGGACACTCAGC
The DNA here is from genome assembly GCF_021292245.1 of Micropterus dolomieu. NCBI lineage: Eukaryota > Metazoa > Chordata > Actinopteri > Centrarchiformes > Centrarchidae > Micropterus > Micropterus dolomieu. The sequence continues at coordinate 9,208 of NW_025741967.1, forward strand.
GATGTAGAGAAGATTTTAGTCATTGATGATTTTATCACTTTATTTCTTAACTGCAAACTGAACTGAAACTAAAAACTAGAACCTGGTTTGACACCATGGAGGCAGATATTTGGAAGTGCAGTTTTTATGGGACAATTTAAACTTGTAATTAGTACCAGTAGGGTTGTGCGATGTCTACAAAATTTCCACCACCGTCCACCTACAATGAAACATCACGATGGACGATGACATCAGGGGCGTGTGCAGGTGTTCACTCATATAGACTTTACTCGGTAAAAAACCTGGTAGCGTTGTGACGTTACCAGTCGCGGTTGATATTTTACAAGCACAGACCAGTAAAGCAGCAGTGAACACAGAGTGCAGATGTTGGTTTCAGTTGTTTGATAGGCTACGTCATTAAGAAGCCATGCTGCCATGATAACAGATCAAGGATAGAAAAAAAGACGAGTTTTGTGTTTTTTAGGCGACTTTTTAAAATGTCTAACCAACATTTCTAACCATCAACCATGTTGTCCGCCATGTTTCTATGTGTATGATGTCAACAGTTTTGCAAAAATTCTCTGACTTTCCCAGTTGTTGTTCGATTTCAGTGGGCATTCACATGAATTTTCCCTGGTTCCATGAGAGGACAAAGGATCCCCTCTGACTATTTTACTTAAATTTAACTCAATTCTTGATTCAGGAACTAACTGGTTATTTAACACATGATAATATTTCTGTATCATATATAAAGGTATATAAAAGTGCTGGGAACAGAGCCTTAGTTGCAACAAATTAAATGCAGAAAGGACAGCGAGCATTGATGAAGATTAAAACACTTCAAAATTAACATTTTTATGGATTCTTCTTTTCAACACAGTTGATAACAAGAACATGGTAACAGAACAACTCAAATTGAAGTGACAATCAGAGTGTGTTTAGTTTATGGCTGCTGAGGTCCTCACAGCCTGGTTCAGGTTGAGGTTAGTCTCTGGACAAGGTCAATATTGTCATTTTAATAGTCATGCATAGAGTCTCAGCTTCACCGGAGGTGGTAGGTTTCAGGGCCAGAACTGCCCAAACAGCACTTGGGTTCACTACAAAAGGGATGCATAATCGTTTACACAGTAAAGGTTTCTATGTTTTGGGGAACAGAGATCCAAGAGCAACAACAAGAGAGGAAAACACTAAAACAATCTCACAGCTCTGACTTAAACCCTAGTAAATGTGGACGAACTAACATAAGGAGTATAGGAGAGGAAAGGTTAAGGATAAAAACAAACAAACAAACAAAAAATACATATATAAATATTTTATACCTAGCCATAACAAAATCAGTAATAATAATAATAAAAGAACATGCATAACAGATTAAATGTAAGAGGAAACAATTTTCTGCCATAACAATGGGTACTAGTATCTAAATAATAGATAACTAGTGGAATGGAAATATTTATTAGTAACTATTCAAATAGTCACTAGTAACTAATGAATAGGTAATATCTCAACTGGAGAGTCCCATAGATTTCAATGACAAAAATCTGCAATTAGTTATAGTAACTAAAAAATACCTGCTAGTAACTGATGGATTAGTTACTAGTTACTAAAAATTAAGTAGGCTACTAGTATCTAATCAAGTGTTACTAATAGATAATTACTAGTAGCTTTTAAATAGTGACTAGTAAGTTTTAAGAAATAATTGTTAAAACTGCACCGTCTAAATATAATCCTACATGTGTTCAGAACTTTGTGAATTACTTTTTCATTATTTTGTAAGTTGGGGTGTAGTCTATTTTAATTCAACTAAGTGCAATTCAGTTGAATTTATATAGCACCAATTCAAAACAACAGTGATCTATTTTAGCAGCGTGTTTTATAATTTAACTTGTAAATAGTTAATCTGGAGGACAAAGTGCTCGACAAGGTAAAAGAACAGAAAAGTTTATTATTAGTTGACATGTTCTTCTAACAACTGACTTCTGTATTTCTGTCTTACCTTAATTAAAGAAATTGTAAATGTACTGATTAAAACATGTTTTTATCTTCCAGGTCCAGTGTTTGTGAAAGAACACAGTGATGTTATTTTACCCTGTTCACTCAGCACCAAGGAGGACATTACGTCAAAACTCTTTGACTGGAAGAAAGATGATCAGGAGGAGGTTTTCATTTATCATGCAGGCGAGACTTACAGTCCAAACAAAACAGGTCAAGATGAGCAGTTCAAAGGTCGCGTCTCACATTTTCCAGATGAGCTGAAGTACGGCAACGCCTCCATCATCATCAGAAATACGACGGTGGCTGACAGTGGAAACTACACCTGTGTTTTTCCACATCTTCAGCCAAGACAAATATTCTTCATTCAGCTTGTTGTTGGTGAGTGTTTTCATTAAACAGTTAAAGATTTATTTACTGATGTGACTGGTTTAAGAGTCTCAGATGGACTTTTGTCATGAAGTCAGAATAAACATCTGGCAGGGCCTCGTCCCCACAGAGCTGCAGCCACATCTGGAGAGATTACCTCTCTATCAGACAGGCTTCCAGACATTTCAGCCGTCTGAATTCTGTTCAATAAACAAGGAAACACTTTCGATGATATTTTACAAGAACTCTAACATATGTTTTGTTTTGCCTTTTAGATCGTAACTTAACCTTTTAGGGCTCATTTTAATTCTGTGTATTCTCTTAATACCTGCACATGTTAAACTGAATAATAAAAATACCAGGAGGAGCTGATACCTGTCCTTACTATCACTGTAAAGCAAAAACTTAGTAGGTGTATTGATCTTATTTAGAGCTCTGAGAGTTGAATCAGTAAATAATTAAACAGAAAACATTAGAAGCACACATGTTCTTTGCCTTTTATTTCATCTTTCAGATACAGTAAATCAGTGATAAAATGTTGTATCAGGTTGAAATTCACAGGATCTCTCCCTCCACTTGTCTTTAATGTCTGAACCAGATTTTAGGTTGACAGACTGAAGTGGCTCTGAGATATTTTAGAAAGTGCAGTACAGAGCGTCTCCAGCAGATGTCTACAGAGCTCTCTAAAACTTCTCCAAACTTACCAAATAATGATAATAAATCTCTTTATTATACTGAAAAACGTCCTTAACTGTTAAACCTAACTATAAAAATATGTTTATAATATTTGAATACATATTTACATATTAATGATCATTGAATCTCTCCTCTCTGAACATATAAATAAAGTTTCTCTGTTGTCTCGGTGTCCCGCTACCGCAGGAAGTCCGA
>NW_025741968.1:0-1502 GCF_021292245.1 Micropterus dolomieu
GAAACTGAACTGACTGCTGCAGCTGGAAGCTACTGCAGAGACTGATACAGTTCACTGAGGACACACACACACACACACACACACACACACACACACACGATTTGTGATGCTCATTGCGTCTCCACCAGTTTTCCTCCTGAAGTTCAAACAGTCCTCCTCAACAAGCTGAAAGTTTCCTCAGATGAAGAGAACAGTTCCAGTGAAGAAGCCCAGTCAGACCATTAAAACCACAACAGCAGCAGAGTCAGCTCCACTGATGTAGAGACACAAACCAAATTCACAATATATCAAACATCAACGTCCACACATCACACTGAAATCTCAGGACACTGAAGCTCCATATCTGCAATGCAACAAATGTTTTCTGTGGCAGAAACACTGACGCTCAGAAACATAATGGATTCTGGGCCACAGTTCATACAGTACATTTCACTGAACAACCTGTTTGTGGACCAAATGCCTCATATGTCACCTCACACTTCAGATTTATAAACTCATCATAACAGCTGTCTGTAAGTTGAGAGACAGTTTTGGAATAAAGAAACTATTTCGGTTCAGCCAACTAATAACACTACATCACATTCACACAATGGTGGAACAGCCACCAGGGGCAATTCAGGGTTCAGTATCTTGTCCAACATTGACATGAAGCCTGGAGGAGCCGGGGATTGAACCGCTGAACTTCCCATTAACGAGCAACCCGCTCTATATATATATATATATATATATATATAGTATGACTTAACAATGCAGCAGGGACTGGATGTGAAGCCTGGGTCTTTGAAGGGAGGCTGAATGAGTGGATGATGGTCAGGTGTGTTGAAACTGATTGCAGTCAGGTGAGGAGACGACACCAAACCAGGAAGGCCAAAAGCAACAGAGCGAGATGATCAGACAGACAAAAACCAAAACACACCACATTCACCCAAAGATTAAAACTAACTAAAAGCACACACACCAGCTGTCACTTGCAGGAGTCGTAGCATGGCTTTAAACACATGCTGAAAGTGCTTGAGCCACGTTACGACATCCGGTCGCTCACCCACTTCAGCGAAAAGATTGTGCCAGATCTTTATGAGCAGGAGAAGAAAAAAGTTGTGGATGAACTATCCCGAGCATCCTCTGTTGTCTGTCACGACAGACGGGTGGACGTCCAGGGGAACGGAGAGCTACGTGACGATAACCGCTCACTTCATCACAGCAGACTGGGAGATGAGAAGTCCGGTGCTGCAGACACGCCCCCTCTACGAGAGTCACACTCATCTTGCGCAGGTACTGACACAAGCAGTGGAGGAATGGAAGATAAAGAGGCCCAGTACTAATATCCCAGTCACAAATCAAATAAATGCAGTGAATGAGGCAGGACTGGGTCCACATGTAGTGAATTTGGCATCACAGAAGGGAATCTCAGTCAATAGGATGGACCGCCTCCTTGGGAGGATCAGGAAGGTGGTTTCCTACTTCCACCGAAGCACAACAGCTGCTCATGTGCTTAAGACAAA
>NW_025741968.1:1545-6053 GCF_021292245.1 Micropterus dolomieu
CTGCACTGACGAAAAATGTCAAAGACATCATCACCCTGTCTGATGATGATGTGAGAGTGGTAGAGGAGGTCCTCCAGGTGCTTAAACCCCTCAAAACTGTTACATCTCTGCTGAGCACTGAAACTTCACCATCTGTGTCAACGATCCTGCTGCTGAAAACAAGGATTCTACAATCCATGGCTCCAAGTGTGGAAGACAGCGCCATCACTCGAGATGTCAAGACTGCCATTAGAGAGGACCTGAAGCCCAGATAAACTTCACCCCCTACTCTACAGGACTACCTTCATAGATCTACTGCCCTGGATCCGAGGTTCAAGTCCCTGTCTCACATGGACCCTGCCCTACGCCAGAGGACATACAGTGACCTCACCACTGAGATTGTGAGCAGTCCGGGCACTGAAGACTGATGAGGTAAAGAAAAAGAGTATTATTGAAAAATGATCAATTTAAATCTAAATACATTTTTTATTTTCAGTAATAATGTCAATGAGTGTAAATACCCTCATATTGCCAAGATGGCAAGATGCTATCTCGCTGTGCCAGGCTCTTCAGTTCCTTCCGAGAGAGTGTTCTCAACAGCAGGGGACGCAGTGACTGCAAAGATGTCCACACTCTCCCCACACAATGTAGACATCCTTGTCTTTTTGAAAAAGAATTTGGAATTATAAGCTCAGGTATGCTTTGCTTTCTTTCTTTTTCTTTGATGATGTGGACATCCATGTTTAAAGGAAGGAGATATGCCTTTTTATGTTGCACTTTAAGTTGTTTTTCATTAATTATGTTAAAAAGAAGATAATATGCCTTGTGCACTTTAAAGGGACTATATGTAGTTTTTCTACTAAAATGAATCCTTTTGTTGTTGCCTGTGTGGTAAGGGGTTGTAATCTGACATTAAAATGATCCACTTGCCAGGTTTGGCTATTAACTCTGAAGGCAAGTATTCCTATTCCTATTTGAAGGCTACGGCTCGGATTTTCCGCAAAATCCAGTGACTGACACCTGCATGCGCGCTCCCGAGCCTCTCGCTTTATCTACTGCACTCGACGACACTGCAACTTACGACATGGAGTCTGGTAACACTAAGAAACGACCTGCTCCCAGCACAACACAGACTCCAACACAAACTCCACATATGGATAAAAACCAACAAAAAACCTTTATCTGCTGAAGCTCGTCAGGCCAAATGTGAATCGGATCGACTTTGAACGAAAACACGGATCAACATCGGCAGGGCTTTTGAATCATGGAGAAACCTCCGCTTTGTTTTGAGTATAAAAACAGACCCGGAGTTGGCTTTCATCCAATTGGACAGGTAAGCTAAGATTATTATAAAACATGTAAAACATTTTGATTTTCTGTTTCAGTTGGCTCAAGTTAGATAGCGTTAGCTCGCCGGCTAATGCCGAGTAGTTGCTAATGTTGTCTGGTGCAAAGTTATATCGTATTAAGTTGATTTAAATTATTAAATAAAAAAATATAAAAAGTGTTCATAAATGAAAAGACAAAACTTATGTTTATTTGTCCTGCTGATCCGAAGAATGATCCGATCCGTGACTCTGATCCGAGTTTTTTGATCCGTTGCACCCCTATCAGGATGCCTATACTGCCTACTCTGAAATAGCACCTGACTGAACAGCCCTACAGCCAGATACCACAACAGCCACGTCCGTTAACGGCAGCTCTCCACTCATTGGTCAGTACACTTGGTATGGTTGCTATAACAATATTTAGTGGCCAGGAAAATAGGCCACAAGGATTTGTTCATTTATTTGGCTAGAACAACTAAGAACCTTTAAAGACGTTAAACACACTATACCTAGTAAATTCTATCCTTGGTAAAGAAAGTGTCTACAACTTGCACTTTAAATGCAGTATTATGATTAAAACTGATTTAGGCAATTCTATTGTTCAATATCAATATCATCATAACATTAGTTAATCACATAATGTTTTACTTCAAAGTCGTCTTTCATAGGTAATCTTTTTACATGTAAGTTCTGTGTCTCTAGATGGAAAGCACTTTAACCCTTTACTCACTCACTGTTGTTACCAAAAAGAAAAAGGCTCCAACTGTTTTGCAACCTGATAAAAAGTCCCATTTCCCTTCATGGTGGTTTATGCATGTAGAGGAATCTCAACTTTCTCAGTCTCATCTCTGTTCAGCTGCTGGAATTTGTGATAAATATGTATAATTAACATAGAAATGTACATGTTTATTGACCAGGCAGAGGTAATTTTGTGATTAAAAAAATGAACAGGTGTTTATCATCTACATACATATACAAATGATATGGGGTGGTGATGGAACAGTGGATAAGACACATGCCTTTGGTGTGAGAGACCCAGGTTCCCCACTGTGACACATCTACCAGTGTGTCCCTGAGCAAGACACTTAGTGTTAGTTGCGCTTCAGAGGTGTGCAACCTCTGACCCATATAGCAATTGTAACTCGCTTTGGATAAAAGCGTCAGCTAAATGAATAAGTGTAATGTGAATGAATTCCATGTCTCCTGCTATAAAGCAAATGCAGCATGTAAAGTCAGCAGAGATTGAGTCTTGTGGGACACCGAGTTTATAACTGGCTGTTGCTGATGAATGTGACCAAGTGAGACAACATCACGTCTGCCTGACAGATAAGGACTGAATCAGTTTAGCACTGTGACACAGAGGGTAACATATCTCTGCAGTCTATGTAGAGGTTCACTGTAATTTACACAACAGTTTCCATCTGTGCTATCTTCACAGCTGCTGGAGGTGGTCATGCTTATGAATCCCTGCTGTCCCTTAGACAATATTCTGTCAAGTCAAGGACGTTTGACTCAAGTCTTATTCAGGTGATAATTAGCAGTTCCTTAACCAAGGGTGTTGTTCCCTCCAGTTTTAAACATGCAATTCTGCAACCCCTTTTATGGAAACCTACCCTTGACTCCAGTGATAAAAACTACAGGCTCATCTCCAAGCTAACATTTATTTCCAACGTTTTAGAAAAAGTGGTCCTCCTCGTACCTGAACACATTAAACATCTTTGACAAATTCCAAACTGGTTTTTAGAGAACTTCTACTACTGACTCTGCTCTGTTAAGGTACATAATGACATCCTTCTCACAGTGTTGGTTTACCCCCTACCTGAGAGAAATAATTCTTACTGCTATTAAATGTGGCATCCCTCAAGGTTTTATGCTTACCCTTGGCACTATCTTTCAGAAGTACAATGATTTGTATCAATGTTATGCGGATGACACACAGTTTTACATACCAGATGCACAAAATGATTTTGTTTTTGAAGCCTTCAATAGTTTAGCTCCACAATACATTATTGTCAGGATTGCCCAAGTGCAGAGGCAGGTTAGTGCAGACCCAAACGAGCAGGATGGAGTTCTTGTGTTTATGAATGATATGCTAAGTACATACTCTGTGCCTGGGTCACTTAGGTCATCCTCACAACAACACACTTACTACTAACTAAAGGTGACCAGGCTTTGGAATAGTTTCCCGTCCAACGTTAAGTCCTGCCCCACCATGGAGATCTTCAAATCTAATTTAAAGATCTACATTTTGTTTTTTGGCTTTTACCTAGATTCTGACCCAATAGTCTTTATCAGGCCCACATTGTATTATTTTAATCGTTCTCTTGCACCATTTTAACCTGACGTTGTTCTTATTTATTTCCTTTTAGTTTCTTTGATTTTGATTTTAACCGTATACTTGTAATTTTGTGTATTGAGTACCTGTAAAGCACTTTAGGTGAACTCCTGTTTTTTTATATGTGCAATGTTAAATAAAGTGACTTGACTTGATTAATGGCAGCACGTGAAGTCTAATGTCATAAAATCCATGAATAATCTCAGGACTTCTACAAGATTTAAAGGGTCTCGTGTTTTACGAATTCTCCCAGATCTCTCTTATAAAAAACAGTATTATCATAATAATTCTTAGTTAATTAAATGATGAACAACATAATTTCCTTGTGTAAAAAGATTACTTGTCAGTTACTGTATAGCATACTGTGTTTGTGTTAATCTGCATGAGGATGTTTTAAACAGGCAGCTGTCCCAGCAGTGAGGAGGAAACAGCATGATATGTTGAGGACAGCTACAGTTCACTGACTCTGTGTGTTTGCATATCTGTCCTGCCTCTCTGCTCCCAGCCGTTAAGAGGCCAGTGTTGATCAGTGGCTGTCCAGGCCTTTCAGAGCCACTGACACGCCGGCAGCACAATGATGATGTCACTGATTCTACTGCTGGCCACCCTGGGGCTCCTTGTTCAGGGTGAGACTCTCTTCTGAAAACTTTGCTTCAGGATGCAACCAGCTTCACCACAATGATGTTCTGCTGTGATGGAGAAACACTGAAACAAGCAGCATTTACCTTCTTCCATCTGTTCTCCATCTTAAAGAAATGAGACTCTTCTGTTTGGATGCTGATCATCTTTCTCCAAGCTGGATTTGTCTCAATAACCCTTCTCCTCTTTTTCATCTTTTCCAGGTTCATCAGGACAAATCATCCTGA
>NW_025741969.1:0-26827 GCF_021292245.1 Micropterus dolomieu
CGTTCGCATGATCAGGGACACCCCACGAGGCGAGATCTTGTGTGGAGGCCCAGACCGAGGGAGGCTGGCGGTGGTGTGGTGCTTCTTCCATTTCCTGATAACTGCACCCACAGTTGATCTTTTCTCTCCAAGTTGCTTTCCGATTCTCTTGTAGCCCATGCCAGCCTTGTGCAGATCAACAATCTTGTCCCTGATGTCCGTAGAAAGCTCTTTGGTCTTGCCCATGGTGGTGATGTTGGATGCTGGTTGTTTGGGTGTTGACAGGTGTCTTTTATACAGGTAACGAGGTGAGGCAGGTGTATTTGATGTAGATAATTGGTTGGGATTGGGGCTGTGTCTTAAAGAAAGACTAACTGGCTTGTAGGAGCCAGAATACTTGCTGTTTGGTAGGGGGTCATATACTTGTTTTTTCTCATCAGATGGTTATCAATTTTTATAAATTCATATGATGTGATTTTCTGGAATTTTCTTTGGGATTCTGTCTTTCACTGTTAGAATGTACATATGATTAAAATTGTAGATTGTTGCATTCTTTGTAAGTGGGCAAACCTGCAAAATCAGCAAGGGGTCAAATACTTATTTCCCCCACTGTACACACATACTTTTTTGGGTACACATGTTCAATTGCTTGTTAACACAAATAGCTAATCAGCCAATCACATGGCTGATACACTGGGATTTTCACGCATAACCATTTCCATGGTTTACAGACAATGGTCCAAAAAAAGAGAAAATATCCAGTGAGCGGCAGTTGTGTGGACGAAAATGTCTTGTTTGTTGTCAGAGGTCAGAGGAGAATGGGCAGACTGGCTTGAGATGACAGAAAGGCAACAGTAACTCAAATAACTACTCATTAAACCAAGGTATGCAGAATACCATCTCCGAACGCACATCATGTCGAACCTTGAAGCAGATGGGCTACAGCAGCAAAAGACCACAGAGGGAGCCACTCCTGTAAACTAAACACAGGAAACTGAAGGTACAATTCACGCAGGCTCACCAAAATTGGACAAAAGAAGATTGGAAAAACGTTGCCTGGTCTGATGAGTCTCGATTTCAGCTGCAACATTCAGATGTTAGGGGTCAGAAGTTGATGTAAACATGAAGACTGCACCACCTAACATGCATGCGCAGGCTGTCGTGCCATGCATGCGGCCCTCATGTCACCCTGGACCAATGACATTTCAGCAATTAAGTTCTCAATTGAAGAGACAGTTTTCAGTCTCCCCTCTTTCATTTGCAACCGTTCAGGAGGACACTGCTGACACATCTTTTTGTCTGTAGTCTAGAGGAGTTTTTCTGTACTTCTGGATTAATACTGCATTCATATTCTGGACTGCGTGCCAACACCTCTAATATACAAGGTGTACCTAATAAAGTGGCCAGTGAGTGTATATATATGTTTAACTTTAACATACAACATAACTATTTTGTGTGCATTTAAAAAGACATTTACGAATCTTTCTGTATGCACATTCAATAATATTGAGACTGATCAGACTCGAAACAAAGATTGCCATTTTTCAAGTAAGAATGTAAAGACACTGTCTTGTTATAAATTACAACTATTTTCCTTATTATTTTAGCACGTATTATAGTAGTAGTAGTAGTAGTAGTAGTATTAAATTTACCGCTATGCAGTGTATTATTTTAAAAAGTGGTTTACTGTTGTTTATAGGTGCTGTGGAGATACAGTGGAGAAAAACCAACGACTCTGGGTGCTAACACCAGATTATACAACTGGATCCCTCAGAATGATTTACTGGGTAAGTAAAGCTTTTACAAATGCTACTGAATGCTATTTTTCATAATTTAGTTTGACAGTAAATAAAATCCTAAAGGGATATACAAGAGAAAACACAGTAAGAATGTTGAGGTGAAGTTTGCAAGTTAATTCAGAGACAAGGGATTTTCCAACCACTACACATGCAGAATAAGCATTATTATAAACTAAAACTGGTATTTATCAGGTGAAAGTTATAATAATACCACAGTAAGGTCCACACACTAGAGTTGTGTCTAAATTCCATCCTACATATAATACATTAAGATTTAATCTATAAAGTTACTGTAAAATACAAAAGAATTGACTTATCTGTTGTATAACATGAAATGATACAACACTGTCACATGTCAGGTGTCAGTTGTCACTTTGTCCAAAAATTCAATCCTTATTTGTTGTGTTCACACCATCCACAATTAATTTCATTTCCTGTGTGCATTACATCGTGGGCAGCACCAGCTGGGGGGTCACCACTTTGTACTGGAACACTATTTCTGCAAATAAAGATACATAAAACATCATGGCCATCGCCGGACAGGACGACCAGAAACCAGATTGACCATATCCTCATTAGTTGACGATACAGGAATTCAGTAAAAGACACCCGAGTATTTATTGATTTTGAGTATTTGTGTATAGAAGTGGTGGTTTTGAATTTACGGACATCATTGAAGAGATTGCAACTAACAAACCTACAATAGGTAAAGTGAAAGTGGCTATGGGAAGACTGAGAAACGGGAAAGCGCCAGGAATGGACTCAGTAACAGCTGATTTATTGTAAGTAAGTGCAGAATTTTCAGAAAATACACCAGTTAATGAAGAAAGTATGGAGGCATGAGAAGATTCCAACAAGGTGGAAGCAGGTGCTGGTCACTAAACTAGCGAAGAAAGGAAACCTAAAGGAATCCACTACTTTCTGTTGTAGGAAAAATACAGTAAGAAATGGTGTATAAGAGGTTGAGAAAGGAGCAAGCAGGTTACAGAAAAGTAAGGGGAATTTTTTACTACAAAACATTATTGAGCAATTGAACGAGTGACAAGCAAAGATATATCTAGGCTTTATAGACTTTGAGAAAGTTTTTAAATCGATCTATTGTGAGTCTGTGGATAATCATTAGAAAATACGGATACCAGAAAAGATCATGAGGAAGGTCAAGCTTTTCTATGATGGGTTTTGTTGTGGAAATTATATTCCTGGTGAGGGGTTGAGAAAAGAATTGATTTACAACCACCCGTTGTCTTTGAAGAATTTATTAACAAAAGAGAATAACCAGAGAAGTACTAAAACACATATACAGCTGGTCCAGAGACCTGCTGCCTAGGGCAGCTTTGGGCATCTGGCCCCGAACAAAGGGATGCATATTTACACAGTCTAGGTTTCTATGTTTTGGGGAACAGAGATCCTCTCTCAGCCTTGAATGAACATTCCAGGAGAGGAGAGGAACAACAAGAGGGGGAGAACATCAAAACAATCTCACAGTTCTGACCTAAACCCTAGTAAATGTGGACAGACTACCATAAGGAGTATAGGAGAGGAAAGGTTAAGGATAAAAGCATAATACATATATATCTATAAGCCATAACAAGAATAGTAATAATAGTAATAATAATAATAATAATAACAATAATAATAATAAAAGATCATACATAAAAAGATTAAATGTAAGAGGACACAATTTTCTGCCATAACAGCTTTCAGTGTGCTCTTGTCGATCAAGGAGACACATGAGTTCTTGAAGGTCAAGACCAAAGGTAAGCAAGGATACAACATTCTTGTTGTTGATTGTAATGGACTGGATAATGAGAATACCGATTAGCAGCAGGGATAATGGTATCAGATAGATTTTCATATCTAAACTTGATGATTTAGACTTTGCAGATGATATTGTGCTGCTTTCCTCTACTAAACAGCTGATACAGGACAAGATGAATAAGCTGAACAATGAGGCAAAACGAATAGGACTAAGGATCAACATAGAGAAAACAAAGATAATGAGATTCAACTCCAGAAACCAAGACAAAATAATCATTGAGTGACAAGATATAGATGAGGTTGAAGAATGTACTTACCTGGGAGCTATAGCCTGTAAAGAGGAGGTGGGATGAAAGACTTAAAAATCGTCTATCAAAAGCTAGGATTGCATTTGCAATAAGCAAAAAAGCGCAGCTCAGTTAGGACGTCACTTGCGTGAACATCTGCATTGTGCAAGTGCGTAGTTTACAAACAACGTAACAACTATATTCACTGACTTTGGTAAAAGTAGCAATATGGTGCACTAAGACAATAATTAGTTTGGAAAAAATATATGCCAGAGCATTTCTGGGTGCTGGACCTCACGGATTAACATTATTGCACAAAAATCCATCTTTAAAACTTTATTAGCTGATTTTGGTCAAACTGGAAATGAAACTACACAATCCCAACAGTGAAGCATGCTGGTGGCAGAATCATGCTGTGGGGGTACCGGTTAAGGTTGAGGGAAAGTTGAATGGAGCAAAGTACAAAGATATGCTTAATGAAAAACTGTGCCAGAGCACTCAGGCCCTCAGACTGGGTGAAGGTTCACCTTTCAACAGGACAATGACTAAGCACACAGCTGTGACAATGCAGTAGGGACAACTCTGTGAATGTCCTTGAGTGGACAAGCCAAAGCAATTGTTTGTAATCAAAACACCTCTGGAGAGACCTGAAAATGGCCATCCACCAACGAGTCCCCATCAAAAGAGTTTGAGAAGATCTGCAGAGGAGAGCGGCAGAAAACGCCTAAATACAGGTGTGCAGCGCTAATCGTATCCAGTGTTGGGAAGGTTACTTTGGAAATGTAGGTTACTGAGCACAAGTTACCCTGTTTAAAATGTAATAGTAGTGTAACTATTTCAATAATTATAAATTTTTGTTTATTAAAGTGCAAACCAATCAAAAGCATCAGAATAGCATCAAACTTTACTAAATGGCTGTGGCTGGAAATGGCAAAGGAAGACATTGTGAACATGAAAAACATGCAAATCAACAAAATAAATATTATTCAAATTAAAACCTAACTTTTTAAACATAATATTCAGATTTAAACCCCAATGTAATCATGAACATTTTCATAAGTAACTGTAATTTAATTACAAATTTTTTCCCCAGCAACTGTAACAGATAACATGTATTTTGTAATTAAATTACGTAACTAAATTACATGTAAGTAGTTACTCCCCAACACTGGTCGAGTCATAGCTAAGAAGAGTCAAGGCTGTAATTACTGCCAACTAGTTAAAGGTCTGAATACTTACGTTTAATCCTTTTTTTGCTTTTCATTGTGGGGTACTGATTGGAGATTTATGAGGAGTACATTTTTTTAAATGATCTAAATCTAAAAAAAACAAAGGTGTATGACCACTTTCTGAATGCTTTATATTGGAATAAGTTGAATAGGATAAACCCCTTGAGATGATCCATCTCGTTTTCGAGGGGGTCCTAATATACAATAAAGAACAAAAGAACAAATCAAACACATTACAATAATAAGACATAGACAATGCTACAATCAACACACTACAACAAAAGACAATATCAACAACAAAAACCAAAATAAACAAACAAAAAAACACAAACAAACAAAGATAGGTATTTAAGTTAATACAACCACTTGATAGCCACACAGAGGCTGTGAAAAAATACTTGCCCGCAAAAACATAACATAGTATAAAGAATATAGTGACTTGTAAATTATATATAGGTATAGCATCATCTGAAACATGTACAATTTCACTCAAAATAAGAAGACAAACTATTTTTAAAAATGTGAAATGATATTAAAGAAGTATGTTTGAAGGTAAGTTACTCTAGTCTGAAGGAGCCTTAAATATAAATGTTCTCTTTCATATTGCTTTTTTGACTATAGGAGTGAAAAAGAAGTATTGTGTAAAATGCCTCAAATTATGTATTGAAGAATAAGGTACCAAAAACTGTTGTAAATATTGAGGTATAGTTAAAATGTAGACATTTAAACACAAGTTGCAACCAATGTATGTGTCTTCTTATATTTAGTGAAGGCCATTTAAGTGGGTTATACATTACACGGTGATGAGTATTATAGGAACATCCAAGAGAAAATCTGCAGAGATTATTGTATGCTCTATTAAGGGGTAGAAGGCTAGTTTTAGATGCATTTTGATAAACAACATCAGCATAGTCAAAAAATGGCAATATCAGTTGAATGGCAAGTTTTTTTCAGACACTAAGTGTAAAACAGTTTCTAGATCAAAATAAAACACAGGTTGCGAAATAAATTTTGTGAAGGAGGTGATCAATGTGAGGTTTGAATGCCATAAACTCAAGTATTTAACTTTATCAACCTAATGCAGTGAAGTACCGTCATTACACGTTATCATTAGATTATTAGATTTTGTTTTAAGATTCTGTCTTGTACCAAAGACCATAGTGTAAGATTTAGTTTTATTGAGCAGTAGTTTATTAGATAACAGCCATTTCTGTAAGGTACTAAAATCCAATTGAAGGGCAGTTTGGATTTGCAATAAATGTGGTTTAGACGTATAAATGACAGTATCATCTGCATTTAGTTGAACAGAGGAATTAGAACAGATTAAAGGCAGATCATTAATAAACAGAGAAAAGAAGTGGACCCAGCGTCGTACCTTGGGTTACACCGCTTTGTTGAACAAATAAATCCGACCTACTCCCATTAAGAACAACACATTGTTTTCTATCATGTAGATACGAACTAAACCATAATAATGCTAATGTAGATAGTGATCCACCAAATCAAAAGCTTTTTTGAGATCAATAAAAATAGCCCCTGTAAGATTACCAGTATCAGATGCTGAAAACACATCATTAGTAAGTTTTAAAAGAGCAGTAGTTGTTGAATGATTAGGTCTAAAACCGTACTGAAATGGTGAAAAGATATTATTGGTCTCAAGATACTCTGATAACTTATTAAATATTATTTTCTCAAATACTTTAGCAATAGAACAAATTATTGATATAGGTCTGTAATTATTAGGATCAAGCCAATCACCACCTTTTGTAGAGTGGAGTAATGCGTGAATATTTCCAGATCGCTGGTAACTCAGAAGTAAACAAGGACATATTAAACAGGTCAGCTAGTGGAAACATGAGAATATGAGAAGCTAATTTAATATATCTGGATTCAATCGCATCTAGTCCTGTACCGCTGCTCAAACTTAGTTGTTTGATAGCATTTAAAACATTAGTAGGTGTAGTTTATTTTCATAAAGGAAAAGGTACTGTGACAAGGCGAAATGTTCTTAAAACTTTCAGAATAAGAAGCATTCAGTATTGGGTCAGAGCAGACAGAAGAAAAATGCTGACAGAACACTTGGGCAATAGATAGAGAGTCAGAGATTATTATATTGCCATCTCTAAATTGATTAATGGGACTTTTGTCTGAAGTGTGTATTATGGCTTTTAAACTGTTCCAGAATTGTTTAGGATTTTAAAATTATTAGATGATTTATATGTTGCATGATCTTTGGTACCCTATCAGGTCACCCCAAGGCCAGAGCTTTCATCACACATGGTGGAGCAAATGGGATTTATGAGGCCATCTACCACGGTGTTCCCATGGTGGGTATCCCCTTGTTCGCTGACCAGCCAGACAACATGATCCATATGAAGGCTAAGGGAGCTGCAGTTATTGTAGACTTGAACTTCATGAAGACCGAGGACCTTAGAGATGCAGTCAATGCTGTCATCAACGAGAAATCGTGAGTTCTCTTACCTATCTGCACTTAGTTTAGCATTTAGCGTAAAATATATGAAACAAAAAATATATCCTTTTTCCATTTTATCCACATTCTTGGGGAGGCAAAGAAATTGAAGAGTAAAATACATTATGCATTAATCCACATTTTCACCCCTGTATATCCACATTCATAGGTACAAGGAGAATGCCATGCGGCTGTCCAGTATCCACCATGACAGACCAATGAGTCCTCTGGATGAGGCGGTGTTCTGGATCGAGTTCACCATGAGAAACAAAGGGGCCAAGCACCTGAGGGTTCAGGCCCACGAGCTCACCTGGTATGAGTATCACAGCCTGGATGTTGTGGCCTTCCTCCTTGCTATCATACTGTTCTTGATATTCATCTTCATTAAGACCTGCAGTTTCTGCTTCAGGAGGTGCTGTGGCAGAAAGGGAAAGACAAAGACAAAGGCTGAGTAACTGATGGAACTGAAATGTAGTTGGTAAACAGATGGGTGAAAAAACAACCTTTATATAACAGTTCACTGGTTTTCCTGCTGGTCTAAAGCATATAATGTAACCACAATGCCTTGGACTGTGTGACACTTGCTTGGACGGGTTATTCTGAGTGCTTTGGGACGGGTTATTCTGAGTGCTTTGAAACAACTAATTTGGGTAAAAAATTTTAAAATCAGTTTACAATGTCCAATATTGGGTTAAAAAACAACCTTTATATAGTAGTTCACTGGTTTTCCTGCTGGTCTAAAGCATATAATGTACATTACATTTATCTGACACTTTTAACCAAAGCGACTTACAATTGCTATACATATCAGAGGTCGCACACCTCTGGAGCAACTAAGTGTTAAGTGTCTTGTTCAGGGACACATGTGTCACAGTGGGGAGTTGAACCCAGATTTCTCACAACAAAGGCATACGTATTAATCCACTGCTCCATCACCAATGCACAGGACTGTTCAACAAGTGCTGGCTTGGCATAAGTTATTGTTAGCATTTTGAAACCACTGGGTAAAAAATTTAAAATACATTAAATATATCAGTTTACAATGTCCAATATTGTTATCAATCTTGTGTGTTGTTTAAGTGGTCACTTTAATTTTCAGTAAAGATGAATGATTTGGATGTGCTATTTGTTTCACATGTTTTGTAACCATAAACTCAGTTTTTCAGGCTAGGCTGACTGAACCTCTAGTAAAAACATTGTTAACCTGTACATAAACAAACACCATGTATTTTCTTTCCATAATATGTGGACATTTTTCTTGTCCCTTCATGTTTGGTCAATAATTGTTCCAATTGTCTGACATTAAAGGCTGAATGTTTATTGGCTTGTCTTTCATTCTGTTCCTATTGGATAATATTGTTATTCTGTGACATTAGGCACAGGTGTGTGCATAGTAAGAAGTTAAAATTAATTGTCTTGCTACTTTGGCACGTATATATATCATGGAAAGCTGAAAAGTATGCAGGAGCCTAATCCTTTTGGAACAAATAACACAACATATCTGATGTTTCATTATGCAAATTAAAAAAGCTATATTATCTTCTTTAAAAACTATGTTAGTTTTCATTTTGTGTTACTCAGAATTTCTGCGGGCATATCTCAATAGTTTATCCCTCCCTTAGGTTTCCTACCTTATAAACACCTGACATCTCATGGTATAAGCTGTGAGAAGGAGGAGGAGAAGATTAACTTTAGTAATCCTGCGAGGGGAAATGTTTTTTTTTTTTGCATAAAACTATGATATACACATCTTTTTTTCTCAACACCCGTCTCATACTGATAATTACACTCCATATAGGTAAGTTTGCCTCTTTGGCTATGTAGCCCCACATCAAGAGCAGAGAAAATAAACTTTCATTGAAAGTACAGCAGAGATTAAGTGTGCCCTCCAGAGGTAATTTGAAAATATCATGAAATTGCCTTTTCAGAAAGTACAGTTGGCGTATGATGTTTTCTTATTGTTAGGAAAAAGAATGGCACAAACAGATTTCTCAGGGTTCTGGACAAGAAAGTTGCTCTAAATCAGCCTTTCCTCAGTCAAAATATAGTCCTTCAAACTATTGCACCCACAACTTCCTCAAATTACGTAAGTATCTCCAAGCCCATTTACCGGAAATCATTATGTTTTTGTGTCATTTGACTCCATCTCTCCACAGCTAACAATCTGGGGATCTAAAGTCTGTTTTTACCTTGTTTGTTGATTTATGGTTATCTAAGGGGTTATGCAGCACAAAGAGGAGCTACGAGCCAGAGTTCTACTTTGTTTAGTTAATTATTATTTCTCTAGGAGCACCTTTTAAAAAGGATCAGGAGACAGCAGACTTTCACAGTGACAAACAGGCACCATGAAGCTGGGACGGCGTCTCTTTGTTTGTGTCCTACTGGTACTTTCTGTGACATGGAGCACAAATGCAGGGAACATTTTGGTGTGGTACACTGAAGGCAGCCACTGGATTAACATGAAGCCTGTGCTGGAGACGCTGATCGACAGGGGACACCAGGTGACGGTTCTGGTCCCGAGCGCATCAGTCTTTATGAACACTAGTGAGCCTTCCCGCTTTCGCTACAAACCCTTCAACGTCTCCGTCTCTATGGAGGTCATAAAGGAGTTCATGGAAGAGTCCATTCACTTCTCCATGTACGAGATTGATCATATGAGCTACTTGCAGATTTACATCAGATTCATCAGTCTGATGAAGTTCAGTGTGCAGTATTCTTTGAAGTATTTGGACGGCGTGCTGAAATCAGAAACTATCATGAAGAAGCTGAAGGAGGGAAATTATGATCTTCTCCTGGCTGATCCAGCCTACGGTGGCAGTGACTTAGTAGCAGAGATTTTGGGCATCCCCCTGGTCTTCTCCCTGCGCTTTTCTCTAGCCCATAACCGGGAGAGACAGTGTGGTCAGCTACCAGCTCCACCTTCCTTTGTCCCCGGCGCAATGAGCAAACTGACTGACAAGATGGACTTCTCCGAGAGAGTGTGGAACTTCCTCTTCTACGCACTGCAGGATATCGTGCTGGATACATTTTTTTGGAAAGAACTAGATAAATATTACTCTGAAGTCAAAGGTGAGTAACTCAGCTACAAGAACCACTGTTTAATGCAATTGCAATGTCACATTTGTCAACAATTTGACATAATAAGTAAATAAACATTTTAAATTAGCCATCTCATCGTAAGTATTGGTGATACTTTTCAATGGGCGGTTGTCATCCATTACTTTTGCGTTGTGACAGGAACACCCACCAGTGCCTGTGAAGTGATGGGTAGAGCAGACATCTGGTTGATGCGAACCTACTGGGATTTTGACTTCCCTCGCCCTTTCCTTCCTAACTTCAAATTTGTTGGTGGGATCCACTGCAGACCTGCTAAACCTTTACCAGAGGTAGGGCTGTCTCAGTATTCCTGACTTAAACAATGAAGAGAATGAGCCATTAAAATGCTGAGGAAATAAAATAAAATGCTGGTTGGTTTACAATGAGATAATGTTACTCTTCTTACAGGATATGGAAAAGTTTGTGCAGAGTTCTGGAGACGCTGGCATCGTGGTCTTCAGTTTGGGTTCATTCATCAAGAACATAACTACAGAGAAGGGAAACATGATCGCCTCAGCCCTCGCTCAGATCCCACAAAAGGTCAGAGGTCAACTTCTGTGTGACAACTGGTATTCACTTGAATAACCTCTAAATGCAATTTTAATGGCCAGTAGCTTTGCATGTTTTAGGCAATTAACTGCAAATTGCATGTACTTTCACCGTTCTGCTGACCATTTCACAGCATATCAGCAAAATCAACTTGCAGTGACTTGAAGCTACCTCAAAATACAAGTGTCAGTGTTACACTGTCATCACACGGCAAACCAGCTACAAGCAAGCACTATTATAAAAACTCTTTTTGTTAATGAGGTTTTTTCAGTTTTATTTTTCCAACAATATAGTTAGGCTAGTGAATGCAATACTATTTTACTGGTGACAGCAGTGAAGTTGACAAATGACAAGAAGTTTGTAAATGCAGCTAATATCGGTTTGTTTATAAATATAACATCCATATATGTTTTTGACGAAAACTGTAAATACTTTTACCGTAAAACTTTGATTAATAGCCCGGATTTACCCTGACTATATTTGGGACAGGCCTTAATTCCTCTTGCACAAAACTGAAATAGGCTACTATGAAACAGTTTATTTAGTTCAAACAGAATATTACTGTTAAAAATTAAAATTGATCAAAGAATATCATATTCACATCATTCATATGATCTAGCTGCAGCAGCTTATGCGCTTTTATTTTGTAGGCAGCAATGTAATGAAAACAACAACAGGGTGCAGGATGAGAAAGGTGTGTCAGAAGTTAGCAGACAGAGAGTGATGGACTTCACATGACAGGATTCACAATTTGGATTAATTTTTATGAAAAGCTGTTATGATTCTTCTGATCGGTGGACCCTTACACACTAAAGGAATATAAATAATCAAGGAACGGACACATTTGGACTTAAGAGCGGACTTAACAAGCGCTTCAAAGGTAACGTGAGTCAGCACTTTTTTTTTCTTTTCATCTCTTGCACCAGGCAGGTTACACCAGTAAATCTATAAGAATTAGACTTGGGGACCATTAAATTAACTCAACGATTGAATTGTGGAGATTCTAACCGATCTAAGGATGTGTAGCATGTCCATACTGATCATACATTTAAACATTAATATTAACAATCTAAGTAGCTTAGAAGCAGATAAAGCGGGTGACCCCGCAGGGTTTAAGAGATTTTATACATCCAAAGAACTTACTTATTAATTGAAGTTTAACGGTAAGTCAGTATTTGTGGATTTTAATTACATTAATTTAAAACAACAAATATTTGTGTTTGCATCAGAAATACACCGGTGAAACTTATTTTTTATACACACACACACACACACACACACACACACACACACACACACACACACACACAAGCCACTTTATTAGGTACTCCTGTTTAATTACTTGTACATACAAATAGCTAATCAGCCTATCACACGGCACCAACTCAATGCATTTAGACATGGTCAAGACCACTTCCTAAGTTCAAACCGAGCATCAGAATGAGGAAGAAAGGAGATTTAATGACTTTGATCATGGCATCGTTGTTGGTGCGAGACAGGCTGGTCTGTTTCGGACTGTTGATCTAGGGTTTATAGAGAAAAACACACACACACACACACATATATATATATATATGTGTGTGTGTATATAATATATATATATACATATATACACACACATATACATATATATATAAAACAATATATATATATACACACACACACACAAACTTACACACACACATATATATATATATACACACATATATACAGTATCTCACAAAAGTGAGTATATCCCTCACATTTTAATAATTAATTTGAAATATTTGATTTCTTTTCATGTGATACACAATGTGCTACAATGTAAAGTAGTGAGTGTACAGCTTGTAAAACAGTGTAAATTTGCTGTCCCCTCAAAATAACCCAACACACAGCCAATAATGGCAAAAGAAGTGAGTACACCCCTAAGTGACTCGTTAGTGTTACAAGGTCTCAGGTGTGAATGGGGAGCAGGTGTGTTAAATCTGGTGTTAGCGCTCTCACACTCCCTTATACTGGTCACTGGAGGTTCAACATGATACTTCAGGGCAAATAATTCTCTGAGGATCTGAAAAAACGAATGGTTGCTCTACATAAAGAGGCCATTACTTGGCTGTCCGGATCCATCCGCTCCGGACCCTGACCTACAGCCAATTTATTATTGAGAATTACTACCTCATGACACAACGTTTCTATTTTAACCCGTGCAGCTTTTCTAGCATTTACTGTACTGGTTTAGCAGCCTAGGAAACTCACAGATCAATTGCAGTTTTCTATAAATGGACCTCTTTGAATTTTAATTAAATACCCCTGGTCTAGGCTATAAGAAGATTGCCAAGACCCTAAAACTGAGCTGCAGCATGGTGGCCAAGACCATACAGCGGTTCAACAGGACAGGTTCCAGTCAGAGCAGACCTCGCCATGGTCACCCAAAGAAGTTGAGTCCACATGCTCAGCGTCATATCCAGAGGTTTTCTTTGGTGAAATAGACATATGTGTGCTACAGAGGTTGTAGAGGTGGGGGGTCAGCCAGATGGTGTCAAGCGTGTGTGGTGGCAACCAGGTGAGGAGCACAAAGACAAGTGTGTCTTGCCTACAGTCAAGCATGGTGGTGGGAGAGTCATGGTCTGGGGATGAATGAGTGCTGCTGGCACAGGGGAGCATGAATCCCATCATGTACATACTGAAGGAGACACTCACTACTCTACATTGTAGCAAAGTTTTCTTCAGTCTTGTCACATGAAAAGATTAATCTACATACACATAGATAATAAAATATACTGTATATGTTTAACTTTTATTTACAACATAATTATTTTGTGTGCATTAAGAAAGAGAAATATATTATTTCTGTGTGTACATTCATTAATATTAGACTGATCAGAGTCAATGCAAAGATTGCCATTTTCCAAATAAGAATGTAAAAATACTGTCTTGTTATAAATTACAACTATTTTCCCTTATTTCTTTAGCATGTATTATTAAATGTACTGCTATGCAGTATATTATTAAAAAATGTGTTATTTTTAATTGTTTATAGGTGCTGTGGAGATACAGTGGAGAAAAACCAAAGACACTGGGTGCCAACACCAGAATATACGACTGGATCCCTCAGAATGACCTACTGGGTAAGTAAAGCTTTTACAAATGCTACTGAAAGCTATTTTCATAGTTTAGTTTGACAGTAAAAAACAATCCTAAAGGTATATACAAGAGAAAACACAGTAAGAATGTTGAGGTGAAGTTTGCACATCAAGAGACATGGGATTTTCCAGTGGAAAGGCACATGCCTTTGATGTGAGAGACCCTGGTTCAATACCCCACTGTGACACATCCAGCAATGTGTCCCTGAGCAAGACACTTTACCTCATAGTTGCTCCAGAGGCTCTGACATACATAGCAATTTTAAGTCACTTTGGATAAAAGCATCAGCTAAATGAGTAAATGTAATGTTAATGAAAATGTTCTAATTAAAATGCAAGCAAAAGTCAAATACTCAACCTGCTGTACAATGGACAATATTGAAATGCAATAAGCAAAAGTGCAACTATGTTTGGACGTCACTTGCGTGAACATCTGCATTGGGCAAATGCGTTGTCCACTTGTGGCAGAAAATGCGATAAAGTAGCTGGACCTCAGTTATTACTGTACAAAACAACAATGTTGTTCACTGATTTTGGTCAAACTGGAAATGCCACTACACAATCCCAACAGTGAAGCATGCTGGTGGCAGAATCATGCTGTGGGGGTACCGGTTAAGGTTGAGGGAAAGTTGAATGGAGCAAAGTACAAAGATATGCTTAATGAAAAACTGTGCCAGAGCACTCAGGCCCTCAGACTGGGTGAAGGTTCACCTTTCAACAGGACAATGACTAAGCACACAGCTGTGACAATGCAGTAGGGACAACTCTGTGAATGTCTATGAGTTTATTTTTTTACT
Organism: Micropterus dolomieu; assembly: GCF_021292245.1. Taxonomy (NCBI): domain Eukaryota; kingdom Metazoa; phylum Chordata; class Actinopteri; order Centrarchiformes; family Centrarchidae; genus Micropterus; species Micropterus dolomieu. The sequence continues at coordinate 15,087 of NW_025741969.1, forward strand.
TTTGTTTATTAAAGTGCAAACCAATCAAATGCATCAGAATAGCATCAAACTTTACTAAATGGCTGTGGCTGGAAATGGCAAAGGAAGACATTGTGAACATGAAAAACATGCAAATCAACAAAATAAATTATATTCAACTTAAAACCTAACTTTTTAAACACAATATTCAGATTTAAACCCCAATGTAATCATGAACATTTTCATAAGTAACCCCAGCAACTGTAACAGATTACATGTATTTTGTAATTAAGTAACTAAATTACATGTAAGTAGTTACTCCCCAACACTGGTCGAGTCATAGCTAAGAACAGTCAAGGCTTTATATGTTTCATGATCTTTGGAACCCTATCAGGTCACCCCAAGACCAGAGCTTTCATCACACATGGTGGCACAAATGGGATTTATGAGGCCATCTACCACGGTGTTCCCATGGTGGGTATCCCCTTGTTCGCTGACCAGCCAGACAACATGATCCGCATGAAGGCTAAGGGAGCTGCAGTTACTGTAGACTTGAACTTCATGAAGACCGAGGACCTTCGAGATGCAGTCAATGCTGTCATCAACGAGAAATCGTGAGTTCTCTTACCTATCTGCACTTAGTTTAGCGTTTAGCGTAAAATATATGAAACAAAAAATATATCCTTTTTCCATTTTATCCACATTCTTGGGGAGGCAAAGAAATTTATATATAAAATACATTATGCATTAATCCACATTTTCACCCCTGTATATCCACATTCATAGGTACAAGGAGAACGTCATGCGGCTGTCCAGTATCCACCATGACAGACCAATGAGTCCTCTGGATGAGGCGGTGTTCTGGATCGAGTTCACCATGAGAAACAAAGGGGCCAAGCACCTGAGGGTTCAGGCCCACGAGCTCACCTGGTACGAGTATCACAGCCTGGATGTTGTGGCCTTCCTCCTTGCTATCATACTGTTCTTGATATTCATCTTCATTAAGACCTGCAGTTTCTGCTTCAGGAGGTGCTGTGGCAGAAAGGGAAAGACAAAGACAAAGGCTGAGTAACTGATGGAACTGAAATTTGATAAACAGATGGGTGAAAAAACAGCAGTTCACCGGTTGTCCTGCTGGTCTAAAGCAGATAATGTAACCACAAATCTCTGGACTGTTTGACAATTACTGGCTCGGGACGAGTTATTGTTACTACTTTGAAACAACTAATTTGGTTAAAGAAATTAAAAGACATAAAAAAAATCAGTTTACAATGTCCAGTATTGTTGTGAATCTCCTGTGTTGTTTGAGTGGTATATTTCTGATAAAGAGGAATGATTTTGTTGTGCTATTTGTTTCACTCATTTTGTAACTATTTAACTCAGTTTTTCAAGCTAAACTGAATAAACATTAAGTAAAAACATTGTTAACCTGTAGATATGGGGCGGCTGTGGCTCAGGAGTTAGAGCGGGTTGGCCGAAGGTCGGCGATTCAATCCCGGCTCCCCCAGGCTGCATGTTGAAGTGTGCTTGGGCAAGATACTGAACCCCGAATTGCCCCTGGCGGCTGTTCCGCCAGTGAATGAATGTGTGTGAATTTTAGTTTCTGTTTGAGCACTTAGGCTCAGTGTGTGAATGCAGATGTAGTGTAAAAGCGCTACATAGGGCTGGGCGATATGGCCAAAATTGTTATCACAACAAAAAATTGCCATTCGATATCGATAAATCATCACGTCCTTTTTTATTTCAAGCTGAATAGCTGATTTTTGCTTTTGAAGAAATCAGATGATTAGTTGTGGTTTTAAACAGCTTTATATGGTCAGAACATGACAAACACTTGCCAAACAGTAGATCACTTAATTCCGAGAAATAATTAAGATAAATCTTTTTTATGATGCTTGAGTAAAATTTTTCTCTTTTTCTCAACAAAATAAATATCTTAATAGAAAAATAGCAAATACAAAAGTAAAGTAAGTAAAGATAAATTGTGCTAATTTATCTTTACTTAACTATCTTTGCTAATTCGTTCATGATTCAAATTAATTAAATCAAACATATATTGATGATATATTGAACATTTTTTATATTGTTATTGAGGAAAATCATTGCGATAATTATCATTTTTGATTTATTGCCCAGCCCTAATTAATAACTCACACACACACACACACACACAGCATTTGGTCTGGAAGGAAACCCTATAATGGCAAACATTTATCAAATTCCAAAATGAATACATATGTGTAAAAGTGATGTAGAAATGCAAAAACTAATAGAAAAACAAAACGATTCTACTTTGGGAGCTTTGCAACCTTCTCCTCCTGTTCTACTTCAAATAGGCTTTGCCCTCTAAAGCTATCACTATTGGGTTTAGCCCAAGTGGGAATCTTCCGGTCTGATACGCGAAGCCAATGCGGAAGTCACATAAACTTACATTCTATTGAACGGCCAGCTGGGGGCGACTCTTCTGGTTGCAAAAAGAAGTCCAGTTCCATTAGAAATAATGGTAAAATAACCCTAGTTCTCAGCTGATTTACTACCTTAGTAAACACTTAATAATGAGTTTATGGTCTCAGTCACTAGTTTCATGTCTTCGAGATGCAAACAAGTCCACGTCTATGGGGCCGAACCTTTCGCATAATAACTCCACCACCTGGGGGTGGAGTCTCCATTCCCCGGGCCTCAGCCCCTGTCTCGACAGCAAGTCTGCTCCCTGATTCTGGGTCCCAGGGACGTATGTAGCTCTGAGGGACAGCAGTCTCTGCTAGGACCACAGGAGGATCTGATGTGCCAGTTTGCATAACGGGCGCGAGCGCAGACCCCCCTCATGATTCAAATAGGCCACCACCGCCGTGTTGTCGGTCCTGACAAGGACGTAGCGACCGCGGAAAGAGGCAGAAAACTCCTCAGAGCTCTGAAAACCGCCAACATTTCCAAGCAATTTATGTGCCAAGAGAAATGATGCTCCTGCCAGGAGCCTCTCGCAAAGCGGGCGTCCATGACTGCGCCCCACCCCGCGAGTGAGGCGTCTGTCGAAATAATTGTCCGCCGACTTGACGCTCCCAACACGGGACCCTGGGACAAGAACCAAGGCTTCCTCCATACTGACAGGAAACGAAGCCACCTGCTCATAACCCGTATCAGACGGAACGAATTTCCCCTCGGGGAGAATCCCTTGGATTTTTGCCACCACTGCAGGGCTCTCATGTACAGCAGGCCAGACGGGATTACGCTGGACGCTGCCGCCATGAGACCCAACACCCTCTGAAAGTGTTTCACAGTGATGGTGCGGCCTAGCTTCACTCTGGTCACCGAGGACAAAATGGACCCGACGCGTGCAGGCGACAGGTGGGCCCGCATCGTGGTCGAGTCCTACACCACCCCTAGGAACGTAGTCCGTTGGGCGGGCGTCAGCACGCTCTTCTTCGCGTTGAGCCGCAGCCCCAAACGCTGAAGGTGGGCGAGGACGACATCTCGATGCCGAACCGCTAACTCCCGAGACTGAGCCAAGATGAGCCAGTCGTCGATGTAGTTTAATATGCGGATGCCCTGGAGCCTCAGCGGGGCCAGAGCTGCATCCATGCATTTGGTGAACGTGCGAGGAGAGAGTGCTAGGCCGAATGGAAGAACCCGATACTGGTACGCCGCGCCCCCGAAGGCGAACCTCAGGAACTTCCTGTGAGAGGAACGGATGGAGATGTGGAAATATGCGTCTCGTAGATCTATCGTGACAAACAAATCCTCGGATTGGATGTGACTGATGATGGTGATGATGATGAGCATCCTGAACCTGAATCTCCTCAGAGATTGGTTCAGGGACCGCAGATCTAAAATCGGACGCAGTCCTCCGTCAATTCTTGGGAACTATGAAGTACCGGCTGTAGAACCCAGACTCCCTGACTGGCAGGGAAATGAGTTCTATGGCCCCTTTCTCCAGCAGAGAGCGAACTTCTTGTCCCAACACCTGGCTCTGCCCCGCGTGCACCGCAGTTCAGACCACCCCGTTGAACTTCTGCGGGGGGTGGACCCGAAACTGCAGCCTGTAGCCATCCACTACAGTGCGCAGGACCCACAGGGAAATGTTTGCAAGGCTCCGCCATGCTTCTACAAAATCCGCCAAGGGGCTGGTGGCCGGTGTTATGCGTAGGTCCCCGGTGGCACCCTGAAGCAGAGGACCGCCAGGGAAACTCGCCGGCGACCCACGGTGTGTGAGCTCGATCGTTTTCCAGCTGCAACCCCTCGAGGCGGGCAGACTGGTGAGAGTGCGCTGGCAGTTAGCGTGTCCCGAGCGCCAAGATGGCGGGAAAACAGCGCCTGTTGCCTGAGCTGCCACAAGGGAGGGGACCTCGGTCAGCCTCTCAGGGGGCTGTCGGCGAGAGCGCCGCCTCGCGTCCTGGTTTTGTTGAGGGGGACTACGGGAAGCGATGCTTCGCTTCTGGCTCCGGCGGTAGGAGCTAGACGAGGGCTGAGCTCATCTCTCTTCAGCCGTCGCCGTCCTGGACCCAGACCGGCGGGGGAGATATTGCTCAAACGCCTCTCCCTGCGTTTCAGCGTGCTGAAACCTGCTGATGACAGCATCCACCGCCTCACCATACAGGCCAGTAGGAGAGAGGGGCACCTCCAGGAGAAAAGCCCTCTTTTTCTCCTTCCCCTGGATGCCCGAGAGGTTGAGCCACAGATGGCGCTCCGTGGCCAACAATGCTGCCCTGGAGCAGCCAATGCTTGGTAACACGGAGCGTTAAGTCCATAGTTCTACGGAGCTCAGTCAGGTCCTCCTCAGAGGGACCTCCCCCTAGGTCATAGTCTTGAGAAGATTGGCCTGGTACGCCTGCAAGATGGCCATAGTGTGCAGGCTTGCACTAGCTCGACCCGCTGCCATGTAGGCCTTGTCCACCAAAGCGGATGTTTCGTCCGACACAGCGTCTGTTCCATGATTTACACAACTCATTGTGCAAATCAGGAAAGAACGCGGGGGTAGCGCTCGGGCTGCAGAAAAGCTCATAGAGGTTACTGCCGGCCCGCGGTTCCTGCCCCGCCTCTCACTGTGCAAGCCTCTCCAAACTCATACCTCAGGCGGGAGAAGCCGAGAAGCGGACTCCCGAACGGGGAAGAGAGGATGCGGAGTCAGCAGACGAGGAACGGGAAAAAGCCTCTGCAGTCCCGATGTCCTCGGAGATGTAGCGCTGGGCGCCCCATGACCGAAGCCGCCGCGCCACTTCAGCGACCGTCTATGGAAAGCCATTAGTGCCAAAAAACGTCACTCTTGTAGCATGTTTTGCTAACAAAACGGCGCGAAAAACGCCGTTTTATTTTGACACACCGTAAAAAGCTGTTTTAAACGCCGTTTTGTTAACTAAACGTACGGCGTCTAAAACAACGTTTTCTAAAATGATAATGAGCTCCGCCCTGTGGATTTTACAGCCACTAAATTTGAACTGTTGTTTGAACAGACCACACTAATTCAGCACTGATCTACTTTACTGTGATTGGAGCCACCCAAAGGCAGAAAGTAACCACAGACAAGCATGAAAAACTCAACACAAAAGTCCCAGACTGCTCAAGTAAATTGACTACACTTACTAAAATTTGAGCTACTCTAGGTTATAGCTTGTAACATCTATTTATTGCATTTTATTTATCATCACTGTCAGATTAAAGTATCTCCTAAAATAGAACATACAAAGAAAGTAAGAAATCACCATAAGTGGAACAACTATCTTTACATGGTCATCAGTGAACAGTTTAAGCCTCAATTGTCTTTTTATGACCCCTTCAGTCGGTGTACTATTGATAGCGAGCCTACCCTTGTTTCTACAAAGCTTTGTTTTACCATGTCATCCTAAATCCAGGCCAAAGGCAACCTGACACAAACGTGTGTTTCAGTCGATTCAGGGAAAACACAGCTTGTCATTTATTCCCTGGCTAGAAAACTTTTTATTTATCCAAAGCTATTCTTCCGGACTCCTGCGATAATATATATGTTACCCCAAAACACTACACTATACAAGTTGCTACAAAAACTTACCTTATTCCATATTTATATATTTCCACATTTATTTATGTTGACTGTATGTTTGTGTCTACGTGTAGCACCTCATCACCACAGCAAATTCCTCATATGTGTAAAACACTACTTGACAATAAAGCTTATTCTGATTCTGATTAGGCATCTGCAGGCTATTAAGATACTTGGTTTAAAAAAAACACTGCATTGCTTTCCTCCAAAATGGACATATTTGAGAAAAGTTACCTGAACTCTTTGTGAAAGCATACCTTCTGATGATACCTAAGCTAAATAATAAGATGCATGTTTTGAAATCATGTTAATCATCAATAAGCTATCTTTACATTGTGAATAATGTTGGCTGATAATGACAAAATGAAATCGGTTTAATCAGTGAAGGTTGAAATTTATTTTACTGTGTAAACCACACAACATTCAAAATTTCATCCCAAAGTTCATCCCTAATTATATTAAATTTTATTATAATTATGAACAACCAGGATAAAGAATCTGTCAGACTATTTGTGAGAGACAATTGATTGGAGTCTTTACTACTACTAGATATTTGACTTAATACTTTGAACAATTAGGAATTATATTAAAACCAGTAAAAGTATTTAAAAAATAATGCTATAATTACGCTCATTTTAATGAACAACTGCAACCAATATAGCCTATGTACATCAGTGTGTGTGTGCGTCTGCATGAGGCTCCAGCTGGTGATGGGCATCACTCGTGGTCCAGTCCATCGCAGGATGAGTGGAAGTTTTTGGGCAAAACCTTCAGTTCTTGGGGCTGTTTGAACTTCAGCTCTTTAACTGGCTGGCTGGCTGTGCACAGTGGGGCTGCTGTGGGGACAGATAGGCTTCCCAGTCATCTGAGTGGTTCCATCCACGTTGTATCTAGTGGATAGTTGGATGGAAGAATTTAAAAGGGAAAAGAGGGACAGAATTTTAATAGATTACAAAGTATGTCTTTCACGGTGTAAAGGTAAATGTTCCAATACAACACTGTAGAGATATTTTGTATGTCAAAAGTCCTACATTCAAATTTTAAGATGAAAAGTAAAGCTAATTCTAACTACTTTATATTGTGCTTTGTGGCTTTATCTGTGAAAATACATCATACTCTAGTTTTTGATTATGTTTTTATAAATGTAGTGGAGTAGTACCTCAAAAAGAAGAGTAATTGGGCGCATGTACTTGGGTACTTTTCACAACTGATTTCTATTGACATAGAAGGCAATATTTGTGCAAGAATGTATATGTCTGATAAAATACCTGACTGTTTGGAGGTCATGCAAGGTTGGATACCCAGCTTTTTCCCCAGTTCCCCATCTGGCTGAAGTCCTTGAAGATACGTACCTCACACGGTATGGCCTGGAATTGGAGTGAGCGCCACCAAGGTCTTCTCATCTTCATCTTCTTTGTCCTTCTGCTTCGCAGCCTTTGTGTCCCATGAAGCTGCTTCTATGTTTCCAGGCTTGAATGAACAGTAGGCATCGCACTGGTCTTTCTTTAAGTGAAAGGGAGATATATTTAAGTCACTGAGAATGTTTGAGTAAACTTACATTGACAGAGGCTGTTTGCAAGAGGGCTTATACTCGGTGTGCAGGTGACTGATGGACTTGAATACAAGTTCCAGTTACACCTTTCGATGAAGAGGACCTACAGAAGTGCGACTGAACTTTCCAAAGGTTCAGAAGGAAGATCTTCTGGAAGAACTGCGGAAAGCACTGTGGCCTCACAGCAAGAAGGTCTCATTTTCGAACCCGTCATCCCAGGCCTTTCTGTGTGGAGAATGCATGTTCTCCCTGTGTCTGTGTGGGTTTCTTCCTTCCTGTGTGGGCACAGTTTTCCACACCATCAAAAACATCTTAGATTAGGTTCTTGAGGCAATGAGTGTTAAATGCAGAGAATGAATTTCACGTGTATGCGACAAAAATTTACCTTTTCCTTCCGTTCTTGTCCTCAGTCTTCTCATGACTTTCTCCTCTTCTTCCTGCCCACTTCAAAAAACACCACTGCTTTATGCCTAATGTTGACAGGAACAAGCGTTGGCACACTCAAATTCTTCTCCAATCTACTACAAGGTGACGAATAATGGATGCTGACCTCCTGGATTCATCTGCTCCTGTCCGCCGCCGCTTTACACTGCTCCCCTCCACCACAGACTTCACAATCATTTCTCCAGTCCAAATTCCCCCAGAAATACTTAGAAATCGTGTTCTTATGATGTGTCATCTGCTTTTCTGCAGGAGAGTTTAGTGAACCTTTGGCAGGTTGCAGACTGGCATGGTATCCCCATTTGTCTTGCCTCCTTCAATCCAGGCCCCACATTCTCCTACTTTTCTGGACATTCACGTTCCAGGTCTCTGGATTTCCCCGTCTTCCATGACCTTCCTGGACGAGCCTCATCGCTTGAAGAGTCCTCCTCAATTCCTTCTCCTTGTGAATAAAAGAAAACAAAAACTCTGTAAATGTTGTCCTCACAGTGTGTCTTAGTGTGGTGTTGTGTCTGTCTTTGCAAAAAGAGTTTGTGCTAAACAGTAGCACGCAAACTAGAAAACATGCAGCATTCACTGCATTAAACACATCTTACACACACTTCTATGTGTGCATCAGTTTGTCTATGTTGAAAGGTTTTACTACTTCTCACATTATTGTGATCTGTGATTTGATCTGAGCTACATTTGTTTGCGTGAAAAGGTTTTATACAATATGTTTTCAATTGTTTGTATGGTTGTCATTGGTATAAAACCTCCAGAGGGGCCAAGTGTGTGCACATCCAGTCAAAAGTACTCAAGTGAAAGACAAAAAATATCACTGCAGGACACAAAGGACAAAGCTCTGCACACCGTCTCAACAACTCCAAATAAAACTATTATAGGCAATGTTTTGAGATCAGATCAAACCATTGCTTTCACAAAGTTATTATTTGGAGTCCAACGGTGTGCAGACATTTTTCCTGAATTATTTTAATGCCTACCTTCAGTCACCTTTTTTGAAAAACGATTTTATCATAATTGTTTTTGACATTCTACCTGAAATCTGTTAAGTGACCACTGTTTGGCAGGTTCTTGTCATGTACTGACCATAAAGAAAAGTTTAAAACCAAAATAAACTATGTTTTTTTTCAACTTTCAATCAGAAGCAAAGGTCCGCTTTTAAACTTGACAGAAATAAGAATTTGACCTTTTTCATGATAACTATTGATGCTGAATGATATTAGACTTTTTTTTAATGATAACATTTTTGGCCCTAGCTGATTCTAGCTGAAAAAAAAAAACGAACCTAAAAGTCTTAAACATCTGTTTTTGATTGAGGAAACCAAATATAGATCTTTGAAGCACGGTGAACTGTCCCAACATATTTTACATTGAACCACAAAGCTTTCAAACCCTATACTTGCTACATCAGCATTGAGTTGTAAAGAACAAGTTTACGTTAGCCAATCTACAAAATGACAGATGAGAATGACTCTGAACTAGTACAAACTTGATAAAGTTGTCAAACAATAATCTTAAAGCTATACTTTACCTTAGCAACGGTATCTTCCACGGCGAAAGCTTTTTGCTGTTGCTTCTGCTATTCTTTTATTGGCGGTTGGCAAGCCAGTTTATATGTCTTACAGGCCTCAGGCACAGGGCATGTGGAAAGGTAATAAACCTGTAAAACAGGAGAAATGATGAAGCAGAGGAAACTTGCTGCCATTGGTCTAGATGGTCTTGCCAGAGTTCATTTAATAAATACAGTAATTTTAGTCATTACATGAAGTCTGTTTTTGCACATCACTCAGAAATATTCAACTAAGTAACCAAATTACATAAAGTGAATAAAATGTATCTAGCACACACATCAATTCATACACAAACATGACAATCATTTTCCTCATTAAAAGGGAATTTAAAACTCTCGTAGCCTACGGGGAATGTAAAATTTCGATATATTAACAAAAGAATATAATACTTAAATATATTATTATATTAAATACATTAATCTGACAGTGATGATAAATAAAATGCAAATTAACTATTCAATATATATGTCAAATTTGATCTAAAATCATCAATCAATAGATGTTACAAGCTATAACCTAGAGTAGCTCAAATTTTAGTAAATGTAGTCAATTTACTTGATCAGTCTGGGACTTTTGTGTTGAGTTTTTCATGCTTGTCTGTGGTTACTTTCTGCCTTTGGGTGGCTCCGATCACAGTAAAGTAGATCAGTGCTGAATTAGTGTGGTCTGTTCTTCTTCTGGACTGATTGGGTGACAACAGTTCAAATTTAGTGGCTGTAAAATCCACAGGGCGGAGCTCATTATCATTTTAGAAAACGCCGTTTTAGACACAGTATGTTTAGTTAACAAAACGGCATTTAAAACGGCGTTTTGTTTACTAAACGCCGCTTTTTATGGCGTGTCAAAATAAAACGGCGTTTTTCGCGGCGTTTTCATAAACAAAACGCCGTTTTAAACGCCGTTTTGCAAGCAAAACATGCTACAAGACGTTTTTTGGCACTAATGGCTTTCCATATACCATACTCCAGTTACGCGGTCACACGCTACCGTTCTAGCAACGCCAATAGGATTGGAGTAGTAGTTCATTCATGATTTCAGCCCTGCCACGCCCAGAGTCGTTCCCATAGTGTCGTCACCGACGCAGTTCGAGTTCCCTCGAAGGAGAACTAATTTTCAACATCTGGTTCAGTACAAGCAAGCTCAGGCAGTAGTAAGGAGGACAATAAGACACACAATGGAGGAAGTACTGTGATTCTATAGGAAACATAACTCAGGATGAGGAGATGTGCGGTAAGATTTCAAAAAAAAAAGTGAGGGGCAGGAGAGAATGGATTACCTGGTTCTGGTCGAGACTGCATAACGAATAGGGAAAAAGCAGGGTGAATGGCAAAAACTTTTGTTACGCTGCATAGCTCTAATAATTTGCAGGAAGAAGGAAGAAGAGGTAGAGAGAAAACATAATCTGAAAATAAAGACGCTTTAGGTAGAAAAAGTAGTTTGGATGTTTGTCCCCTTCAGAATAGGAGAGTTAAGAAGGGCATTAGATAAAGCAGGACAGACAGCGCCGGGGAAAGATGAAATATGTTATTGCATGATAAATCATCTAAGTGTGGGAAGTCTGGAAAAATTATTACTATTGCACAACAGAGTGTGGGTAGAGGGAAAAATGCCAGTGAGTTGGAAGGAGGCTATAATTATTCCAATAAGGAAATCTGGAAAAGATGGCAGCAGACCTGGAAGCTATGAAAGAACTATTCAGGTGAAGATAGGAGCAGAATTATCTAGCCAATGTGTTGTGGAGAACGGGACACCTCAGAGGAGTGTAATAGTCCAGCTTTATTTTCCATCATGATAAATGATGTATTTGTAAACATTCCAATGGATGTGGAGAGTTCATTGTTTGCAGATGATGGAGAATTGTGGAAAAGAGGGAGAAATGTGTAATATATAGTTAAGATAATGCAAGATGGAATTAAGTCGAAAAGTCAGGAAAAAAATGGGGATTTAAGTTATGTTCTTCACAAGAAAGAAAGTCAGGCAAGGGTATGTGAAAGTGTATGGAAATAATTAAGAGAGAGTTGAGAGTTTTCGTTTTTTGGGAGTGTATTTTGATGTAAGATTAACATGGAGGGAACATATATGTGTAAAAAAATCCTGCAAGTGTCTTGCAGGATTGGGGTGGGGAGCTGATATAGCATCGCTGAAATATATATATATATATATATATATATATATATATATATATATATATATATATATATAT
>NW_025741970.1:0-5430 GCF_021292245.1 Micropterus dolomieu
CCCTACAATAATAACTTTGTCCGTTTTAAGGACAAAAGTTGACAAAAACTCTGCAAATTCAGATAAGAATTCAGAGTACGGACCAGGTGCTCGGTACACTATAACGAAGAGAATTGGTTGCAGTGATTTCCAACTTGGGTGCGAAAGACTAAGAACAAGACTTTCAAATGAGTTATAGTTTGGTTTAGGTTTAGAGCTGATTAGTAGGCTAGAGTGGAAGATAGCTGCAACTCCACCTCCTCGGCCTGTGCCTCGAGGAATGTGAGTATTAATATGACTGGGAGGGGTGGATTCATTTAGGCTAACATATTCTCCATCACCCAGCCAGGTTTCAGTAAGACAAAATAAATCAGTACACCTTTAGAAGAGAGAGATCTGATGTTTAAGAGTCCACATGTAACTCTCCTATTAGTTTGCACTATTGCTCTTGTGGTTTTAATTTTTACGAGGTTTTTATGCACAGCTCCTCTTCTGTTTACCTTTTTAAATAATTTCGATGGTCGGGGGGGCAGACACCGTCACTATAGGGTTTTCACTAAGTAACTCCTGGAATGGAGGAGCAGAGAAGTGTGTTAGACTGCGACTCTGCGTAGGGTTTTGGGTGGGAAACTGCTGAAAAAGAAGGGCAGAGAAGTGTGTTAAACTGCGACTCTGCCTCCTGGTCTCAACTCTGGGTTGTCATGGATTTGGTCCACTAATAAACTTGGCCAGATTTCTAGAAATGAGAGCTGCTCCTTCCCAAGTGGGATGGATGCCGTCTCTCCGGATCAGACCAGGTCTTCCCCAGAAAGTCTGCCAATGATCAACAAAGCCCACATCGTTTGCTGGACACCACCTCGACAACCAGCGGCAGAATGACGACATGCGGCTATACATGTCATCACTGGTCAGATTTGGCAGGTTTCCAGAGAAAACTACGGTGTCCGACATTGTTTTTGCATATGTACACACCGACTCAACATTAATCTTATATCTTAGTGACCTCCGATTGGCGTAACCGGGAGTCATTACCGCCGACGTGAATAACAATCTTACTGTATTTACGTTTATCCTTAGCCAGTAGTTTCAAATAAGACTCAATGTCGCCCGCTCTGGCCCCAGGGATGCAATTTAGTCCAGAGATGGAGGGTTATTTGGGGACTGGGATGACCGTGGAGCATTTGAAGCAGGAGGGAACTTCACACAGCTCCATTGATCTGTTGAAGATCTGAGTGAAGATGGGGGCCAGCACCCGGGCTTCACCTCCAAAACCCTGGCATGAATATCCTGTTTTCGTCTGTGATGCAAAGTGTTGGTGGAAGGCTGGTGCCAATCACTGAACAGTGTTATGGCTGTATTTGTTTGCAGCTTAAATGATGCCATGATTAAGAACCCTCGCATCAGACATGGCAGTCCTGGGCTATATTTGAAAAATGGATTTTATTTCACAACTAAGGCAGATTATGTTTTCAGGTACAGTAACTAACTGCCTCAAAGACCACCTCCAAATGCAGTGAACTGCTTTCAGTTGGCAGTGTTACTGCTTTTGAATTTGGCTTTTAGGACCCATTGTCTTGCACCTAAACATAGCTGACAGTCGTGGTTAATGTTGTTTATGTTCATAATAGTTGTTAAAAAAATACCACCCCATGGACTTCTAAGTAATCTGGACATATGCCGGACATACAGTAGCTGTTACCACTTGCACAGGCCAAGTCTGTTTATTTGAATAAATGTGTTTACTACATGTCCACATTTGCGAACATTTAAAAAAAATATGGTTAACATTGCAATACATTTTATTTATATATTTGCACTCCTTTTGTCTTTAATACTGATTGACTGGAAATGTTAGATTTCACATTCTGATATACTGTAAGTCTAGTTCAAACAACAAACAAAAACAACAAACTATGCTCACATAGTGCTGAATAAAAGGGCTTAGAGTGAAAAAATAAGAATGACCTGCACACTAAGTAATTATGAATCATTTATTGCAATGTTTCAAACTTCGAGGTCTTCTCAGGCAAATACACAGGTATTGTGAAGCTTTTACAGTGAGGCAAAGACAAACAATCAGCTGATGTGCACCTCTGATTAATAGGTGCTTTCTATCAGCTGATTTAGTATTTTTCCTTATACCTCACTAAACAGGGAAAGCCTCACAATACCTGTGCAATATCTACAAAACTTCTCAGAGCTAGCAATAAATGACACCTCCTAGGGAGCTTCAAAACTATTCATTGAACATTCAACTTCTAACTTCTCTTGCTTTCCATTTTTTACTTTCTGCAAAAAGATTCAACATGTTAACCTATAAATACCATCTCATTATTTTCATTTACAACTATTAACCATCATATTTTGTGAAAGGTTTAGATCACTACTATGTTTCAAATTAACATAGGGAACTGATGATTAGTCCCGCGACAAATGATTACACTACACAAGAAACAGTTAATCAAATAAAAATCCTATCCTGCATTCATGAAAACAGCAGTAAAAAGGTTAAAATTGCTGTTTTGTATGACTTGAAGTAATGTACAGTTAAGACACTTAAATAAATGAAAATGTGTAAAAGTTGTAACAGTAATTATGATAATGGAACCAGGATAGTAACAGTAGTAAATAAGTAGTGTTCATATACTGTGGGATTAGGTGTGGTGTAAAAATAAAAACAATGGTTCAGCAAAGCAGTAAGGTGCAGGTGCTGTCAGGGAGAGAGCCAGCCACAATGGAAGGTGGGACTTTTATATCCTGTAGCACACTGGGCCCAGGCGCTCCATATCAGGTAGAAGTAGACTAAGCAGGGGCCTGCGCGGCACTGAGAGTTTTAGTCTACACCCACCCACAGCGTGGGCCTCTCCTACGTCCGCACCTTGTATATATACAACGGTGAGACCCAGCCGAGGGCCGATCCATGTGTAAGTCGGGAAACCGGGTGGGGGGCCCCACAGCTGTTCAGACGCAGGCGGGGTCATGACAGCAACCACGTCAGCTGCGCCCAAGGCAGGGCCACGTAAGCAGCATCCCCCCCAACACCGTCCGGTGGGAGAGGGCGCACCGCACACTCACAAGGAGGATCACTCAGCCAAAACACTCAGTACTGAGTGAGTCAGAGAGAGACGGGAGACATCCCAGAGGTAGAAACGGACGAAAGAGCATGGGGACGACGAGGAGGCTGTGCAGATGTCGTCCACTGTCATCCCACTGTGCAACGCCACCGAGGAGGAGATGGCCCTCGAGAACCCTGGGAAATGGCATCGCACAGCCAGTGAGACAGGCGGGGTGAGGGGGGAGGGCTGCTTATGATGTCGGAGCCAAGCTGCATGCAGGCCGCCTGGCCAGCCGCAGTCGGTCCATGTAGTGTTGAGGAAATGTGTGAGAGGGCGACCACTGACTCGGCAGAGACAGCGGTGGGCCCAGGAAAAAGTTTGTGTTTTATTTCTAAACAGATGGGGTTTTGAACAACAGTGCAAACAGAACAGGCACAGGAAACACACATTTCCTCCCTAAAATGTCATTGGCAGTGAGGCTGCACAGGGGGGGTGGACCATGAGCAGGCCGCCAGCGGAGAGAGACGGGGACGGCATAAGGAGCTGAAGCCGCAGCAGCATCGGGCCGGCCGTGGCGCTGGCGGTCTCTCTGCCGGTCGCGTCGGTCCTGCCGACGAGCCGGGGGTCAGGGAGGGCGAGAAGGAGGATGAGCCCATCCCACATGCTGCCTGATGCTCTCAGCTTCCTGAGCCGCGGACCTCGCGGTGTCGACGAGGGACCGGAACTGAGGCCCGAAAAGTGTTAGCCGCCAGCTTGGTAAAGGAGGACGTGATGAGGGCGACGTTGTTGGCAGAGGCGGAGTTCTGGAAGGCACCGTCCGGGCGCCACCTGGCCTGGCTTAACCCCGAAGAATGTGGTGAGGAAAGGTTCCAAGGGAGGGACTGGGGGAAACCCCAGATCCGAAAAACCCTACACCCTAGTGATGGGAATGTAGGTGGAGACCGGGGCTCGGAGAACCTTCGGGTCCATGGCAGCGCCCTCTTGGTACCGGTTAATCGGGGGGAAGCGCGGCCAGACCGGGTCTCGCTTAGCCGGCTGGCTAAGGGCGAGAACACCAGCCATTTCATCTGGTGGGGCGAACTCCTGGGCCGGGGGAATGAGCAGGTGGCAAGTATGATGGCAGGGAGCTCTGTGACTAGGCCGCCAATGGATGGCAGAGAGGTGGCGGCGGATAGCGGGATGGAAATATAGCCTGTGGGAGCCCCCTCGAGGCTGGGATCGCCCTCATGAAGGCCAGTTTCCTGGTCGATGTTCTCTGAAGGGGAAGAGGGGAGCGGCTGGGATACCCGTGGGGGGAGAGGGCGGAGCTGTCTGAAAGGAAAACTTTTTAACTTGCAAAACGTTCTGACTTGCAAGGAAAACTTTTTAACTTGCAAAACGTTCTGACTTGCAAGGAAAACTTTTTAACTTGCAATCAATAAGGACAAATTAGCAATAAGGCCTGTTTATTTTTAATTACAAACTTAATTTTTGATTGCAGTGCGATAAATATGATCTCAAAACATTTTTTTTTGCTTGCATTAAAAAGACCTTCATACAGCTGGCGAAGTTGAATTGTCTTGAACTTTTTGGAAGCGACGCGCAGCACAAATCATTGGAAGAGAGACTGATCCTCGCTGTTTGAGTTTCCAGAATCTATCACTGTTTAACCAAATAGGACATCAATTCGCATGGCGGAGCATCCCCGCAAATCTAGATGAAGGCCTATCAGGTAAAGTTATGTAGCCTATAATTTGAACTTACAGGTGCTGGTCATATAATTAGAATATCATCAAAAAGTTGATATATTTCAGTAATTCCGTTCAAAAAGTGAAACTTGGATATTATATTCATTCATTCACAGACTGATATATTTCAAATGTTTATTTCATTTAATTGTGATGATTAAAACTGACAACTAATGAAAATCCCAAATTCAGTATCTCCGAAAATTTGAATATTACTTAAGACCAATACAAAAAAAGGATTTTTAGAAATGTTGGCCAAATGAAAAGTATGAACATGAAAAGTATGAGCATGTAAAGCACTCAATACTTAGTTGCCTGAATTACTGCAGCAATACGGCGTGGCATGGAGTTGATCAGTCTGTGGCACTGCTCAGGTGTTATGAGAGCCCAGGTTGCTCTGATAGTGGCCTTCAGCTCTTCTGCATTGTTGGGTCTGGCGTATCACATCTTCCTCTTTACAATGCCCCATAGATTTTCTAAAGGGTTAAGGTCAGGCCAGTTTGCTGGCCAATTAAGAACAGGGATACCATGGTCCTTAAACCAGGTACTGGTAGCTTTGGCACTGTGTGCAGGTGCCAAGTCCTGTTGGAAAATGAAATCTGCATCTCCATAAAGTTGGTCAGCAGCAGGAAGCATGAAGTGCTCTAAAACTTCCTGGTAGACGGCTG